>NW_003315882.1:143687-192848 GCF_000151265.4 Micromonas pusilla CCMP1545
TCGTCCCATCGCCGCCGCCGCCGCCGCCGTCGTCGTCGCCGCCGTCGCCAGTCCCGCCGTCGCGCTCGCCACGGGCGGCGGCCGCGTCCTCGGCGGCTCCGGCAGGTTCAATCGAAACGCCTCCGCCTCCGCGTTGATCCCCGGCTTGATCCGCTCCATCTCCTTCATGCACTCGAGCGTTTCCTTCTCGTACGCGACGCATCGCGCGAGTTGCGCGCTCGTTTTCCAGTCGCGATGCTTCCCCGCGACCTCGACGACGAACCCGCAGTACGTCATGAGGATCCTGAACAGCTCCTGCTGGTTCTTCTCCTCGCGGTAGATCGCCGCCTGTGGCGCGACGGCGCGCGGAGAGAGGGTCGGCGACGGCGGCGGGGAGAGGGGAAGACGAGCGGGCGGGCGGGGCGGAGCGAATGAATCTCCGAAGAAAAACGGGACAGGTGGCGGACGGACGCGACGGAGGGACGGGGACGCGCCTGGCATCCGATCTGATCCGCGGCCGCGAAGTAGCTCTCGATGGCAACGTTGTGATTCACCGGCTTCTGCCGCGCCTGGACTGCCGCGGATATCTCCGCGGTCGTCTTCGGGTACCAGTCCATCCGCGCCGTCGCGACTGATGAAGTTATTCCCCCAACGTCGACGACGAACCGTTGCCAGCGATCTCACATCAGAGTTAACATCACCGAGGACGACGCCGTAGTTGACCGAGCGCGTCCGCGCTCGCGTCGCCGCGATGCCCGCCCTCGAACGCGCGACGTCCGACGCGATGCCGACGGAGCGCGCGCTGCACGACGCGGCGTCGAGAGGGGACGTGTCGCGCGCGATGGACGTCGTCGAGCGGTGGGTCGAGCGACGCGCGTTTCAGAGCGCGCGAGAGTGCGTCAACGTCAACGCTCGCGCCGCGGACTTGATGCTGCGCGCGCCGCTGCACATCGCGTCCGAGCGCGGGCACGTGGACATGGTGAAGTACCTCCTGAGCGAGGGCGCGGACGTCAACGCGCGAGACGCGGTGCGCGGCCCCCGAAGCTTCGAGCCAGATCCCCCGTCGGGCGCTGGTCTTTGGTCTTCCGCAGAAGCGAACGCGAACGCGCGTTCTCACAGCACATCGTCCCTCTCTCCCTCTCTCCCATCCCCTCTCCGCGCAGGGCGGCGCGCGTCCGCTGCATTACGCCGCGGCGGCGAACCGCGCGGCGGCGTGCGACGTCCTCATCGACGCCGGCGCGGACCCGAGAGCGAGGGACGCCGTCGGGGAAGCGCCCGCGCACTGGGCCGCGGCGTACGGCGCGCGAGACGCGATCCGAACGTTGCTCGCGCGCGGCGCCTCCGCCGCGGACGCGACGACGAGCGGGTGGACGCTGTCGCACTACGCCGCGCTGAACGGGCGCGACGAGCTCCTTCGCGACGTGTTAAACGGCTCGGGGAAGAGCGTTAAAGAGGGGTTGTTAAACGCGCGCCTCGCGGCGACCGGGGAGACGCCCGCGCACCTCGCGTCGAAGACGAACCAACTCGCGGCGTTGTACCGTCTGATCGTCGCCGGCGCGGACGTCGGCGCGGTGGACGACCGAGGGCGCAAGCCAGCGGACGCGAGTATCGGCGACGGCGCGCGAGCGATGCTGGGGGGAGGGAAGGAGAGGGGGGGAAGAGACGGTGGCGGCGGCGGCGGCGACGACGTCGCGGCGAAGATGGCGGCGATGTCGGTGGCGTCGTCGTCTCCGAAGGCGGCGGCGGAGGCAGCGCCGCCGCCGCCGGCGGCGCCCGCGCGAAGATGGAGCTCGAAGGCGGAGCCCACCGTCGCCGAGACGACCGCGAAGATGCGCGCCGTGACCGTAGACGACGACGACGACGACGACGACGGCGCGAGGGAGGCGCAGCGCGAGAAGATCAGAGACGAACTCAGAGCGCGTCGCGGCGGCGGCGGCGGTCGACGATCGAAACCGCGCGGCAACGCGTCGTTCCTCGACAAGTACGGCCTGGACAACATGAACCTCTTCGCGCGGTGACCGAGCGACGGGCGCCGCATCGCCGTGATGTGCTTCCGTACTAGTCGAACGCGTGCTATTTAAAGTACTAGTAGGTGTGATAGTCGTATGTCGCACCCCGCGACGGCTCAACTCGCGTCGTCGTCGTCGCCGCTCGCCGGGGAGAGCACGAATATCGCGTCGTCTAACACGTACGCGCCGTGCTTCTGATCCCCCTCGCTGATGTACGGCACCCTCGCCAGCCTCTCGATCTTAAACCCCGCGGGTTTCAACACCAGGCTCCACAGCTTGCTCACGCCGTCCTCCCAGCCGCCGTCGGACGGCAGCGGCAGTCGCTCTCTCGGCGGCCGGTTCGAGTTGCCGTCCTCGACGAACGGCCGGAACGGAATCACGACCGCGAGGAGTAACCGCCCGACGCCCGGGCGTAACATCCCGCGCAGCTGCGAGAGCAAGGTGAACGGCGTGTCGCAGCGGTCGAGGACGTTGAGGAGCGCGATCGCGTCGAAACCGTCGGGGGAGAGCCGTTTCACGTTTTCGTTTCGAGCGGCGTCGAACACGCCGGAGACGTCCGCGGCGCCGATGACGCAATCGAAACGCTTGTCTTTCAGGCGTTTCACCATCGGCGGCGACACCTCCGTCGCGACGACGGCGTCGAAGCAGCCGCCGTCGCGCAGTTTTTCGGTGACCTCGCCCTCGCCGGCGCCGACGTCGAGAAGCACGCCGCCGCCGCCGCCGCCGCCGCCGCATCCGGCGTCCCCGCCGCCGCCGCCGTTCGACGCCCTCTTCCTCCCCAGCAGATCCTCCACGTGCGCGCGCGAGAGCACGTGCATCTTCCCCCTCCCCAAGATCGCGTTCGCGTCCGTCAGCGACATGCGCTTCCGCAGGTACGAGCACGCGACGGACGCGCCCCAGTTCACGACGTACGGGCGACGGCTGCTACGCATCAAAAACGCGTTCGTCGCGTCGTCGCGCTCCAACGGCGCGAACGCGCGATTAAGCTCGTCCGGGAGCCGCGCGCGGACGCAGTCGTAGTCCAGCTGCGTAGGCGTGAGCTTCGCGTTGCAGTGCGCGCACATCACGCTGAGGGTCTCCACCGCGCCGTCCGCGGGAACGCCGAGCCACGAGCGGACGAGCTCCATCTTGCCGCTGCCGTCTCGCGGGCGGCCGAGGATCGGGCCTCGGACCGCGCGCTCCTCCGCGTTCGCCCTCGCCGCCGCGCCGCCGCCGGCGCGTCTTCTCGAACCGCCGCGCGGCGCGGGGGGACGGCGCGCGCGGTGCGACGGAGGGCGAAGACGCGAGGGCGCGGGGGTCGGCGCGCGCGAGCCGAGCGGCATGCGCGGCGGGGCGCCACCGCGAGTGGCCGTCAGAGGGCACCTGCTGCGCTCAGGCCGAGGCGCGCGAACAGAAGCCGAGATCTGCGATGCGAGATCGCGAACCACGACGCGTCCTACTCAGCACTTCGATCAGGCGCGGAGCACGATGCGGTGGCGCGTCGCGAGAGGGCTCGCGGGCGCGTACGCCGCCGCGGAGGCGTGGTGCTTCACGTCGCATCGCTACCGCGTCGCGGACATGGACTCCGCGAAGAGGTGCGCGCCGCGCGGCGTCGCCGCCCGTCCGTCGTCGTTCGAAAAAAAAATACAAACGCGTCTGTCTGGTTTCTTCCTCGCGGCCGATCCCACCGATCGCTGATGACCTTCCCCCCCCCTTCCTCCCCCGAAAATCTTCAATCTTCATCAGCCGCAAGCTCGAGGAAGGTTTCGACTACGAGGGCCACTACCGATGGTTCGCCAGGGAGTTAAAGCACGAGCCGAACCCGCGACGGCTGTTCACGGACGCGTTCAACGACACGCCCCCGGAGTCCATCCCGCGAAGGAGCGCCGTGGAGATGATCTCGTACTTCCTCACCGCGAAGGAGACGGACGAGTTCGAGGGAGGGGAGTACCCGAGCGACGTGACGCGCAAGTCCGAGGCGCTTCTGAGGAGTCTGGAGAAGACGAGCGGGCTGAAGTTTCGCGCGGACGACGCCGCGGGCGAGGGAGGGGCGGGGGAGAGGAGAGAGAAAGAGTCGACGACGACGACGACGACGACGACGACGACGACGACGACGACGACGTCGAAACCGAAACCGCCGCCGACGCGCGCGAGCGCGATCCGCGACTGGCTCGTCTTCGGCGGCGGCTCGTCCCTCGGCGGCGTCGAGGCGGAGAACGACCTCGCGGACGGGATCGATTTCATACGCACGAACCGCTTCGAGCTCAACGCGTATTACAAACCGATTCCGCTGCGCGCGGTGATCGCCGGCTTTCGCGCGTACTCCGCGCGGCGATTACGAAACGCGGGGTTCCGCGCGGTGAAGGACGACGCCACGGGCGCGGTGCTGTGGACGCGGGGGGTGGATGTGAATACGAACCGTCGCGGCGGCGACGGTTCGGATCCCGACGCCGACGCCGACGCCGCTTCGGACGACGACGACGGGGAGAAGACGAAGACGCGTCGTCGTCGAGTCGACGCGGAGCCGTACGATCCGATCGTATTTCTCCACGGCCTAGGCATCGGCATCGCGCCGTACGCGGACTGGATCGCGTCGCTGCCGAGGGACCGCCCGGTCGTCGCCCCGGAGTGGCCGAACATCTCCTACGGCGCGGACGTGGGGCATAGGTACCCGCATCCGGGCGAGTTTGCGGATTTTCTCGAACGCGCGACGACGGAGGCGGCGCGCGAGGCGAGGGCGGCGTTGGCCGAGGGAGAACCGAAGAGAGGGAAGAAGGAGAGGATGACGACGACACCGCGGCGGCACACGTGCGACGTCATCGCGCACTCCTACGGCACCGTCGTCCTCACCGCGTTTCGTCGGCATCACCCCGACAGCGTCCGGCGATGCGTCTACGTGGACCCGGTGTGCTTCCTCCCTTCGTTCGGGTCTTACCTGCG
The DNA here is from genome assembly GCF_000151265.4 of Micromonas pusilla CCMP1545. Classification (NCBI taxonomy): domain Eukaryota; kingdom Viridiplantae; phylum Chlorophyta; class Mamiellophyceae; order Mamiellales; family Mamiellaceae; genus Micromonas; species Micromonas pusilla. Next base: position 148,595 of record NW_003315882.1, read on the forward strand.
ATACGGCCACGACGACCACCTCGCGACGTGGACGGAGATGCTCGAGCACTTGTTCGCGCGCGCGGCGGACCCGGGCGAGCCCATGAGCGTCGCGAACCTCGTCCTCGCGTCGTGGTTCGTGAAGGGCGACGCCAATGTGCAACAGCTGATGAAGCGCTTAATATTCCCGCACGAATCGTGGGAACGCGGGCCGCTGTGCGAGCGCGACATGGTCGTGTTGAGCGGACTCGACGACATCGTCGCGTCCGACGAGATACACGCGCGGTTCACGCGCGCGTGGCCGAAGTGCGCGGTCGTCGTGCAGCCGCAGTGGCAGCACGGCGGGTTTCTATTGGAGCCGGATCCCGACGGCGTCAACGCGGGCATCGTCAACTTCGCGACGGGGTCGACGCCGAGGGCGCGCGCGCGCGGGGCGGGCGCGGGCGCGGCCACGGGGGGGGTGAAGCGCGCGTGGCAGATGGCGTTCGCGAAGAGGAAGAAGCGGAACGACGGCGCGGCGGCGGCGGCGAGGGGGAAGACGAAGTCGGACGCGGAGGACGCCGCCGCGGCGGCGGCGGCGTGAGTTTGCTTTGATCGAACATCTCGAATAATAATACGAGTACACGTATCAATAACAACGCGACGCAACTCGACAACCAACAAAACATCAACGACGGCGCTAAAGCACGACCACGACCACGCGCGAACCGACCGGGGGGACGACTCCACGAGCGTCCGGCGTCACATGTACTTGATGATCTTCCGCCCGAGCGGGGTGCTGAAACACCCGCGTTTGGGATACGAGAACCCGTCGCCGTCGCCGTCGCCGTCGCCGTCGCCGTCCCCCATCCCCGCGCCGCCGCCGCCTCCGCCTCCGCCGCCGCCATCCCGTCGCATCGAGCGCATCCGCTCCACCAGCGGTGTCGTCTCGTCCGCTCTGTCGCCGGGTCCTCCCCCCTTGTACTTCCCGGGGCCCTTCCCGGTCGCGATGATCCCTTGGCCTCTGCTGAGGGTCGTTCCATACGAGCGAACGTCGGGGTGGAGTTCATAGGCGTCAGATGGAGTTCAAAGGCATCGAGGTCGGGGATTGAAAGCGAGGGGTGGGCGGAGAGATGCGCCGGGAAAAGTCCTTAAGGAACGGCGTTCACCACGCCGACGCGGTCGTATGGGGACCAGTGTATAGAACGCACCTGAGGTCGTAATACAGGTTCATGACGAAGATGACAACCTCCAACCCGTGCCCGACGAGCGGCGGCAGCCACGTCGATATGTCCTCGCCTGGGTGGAGTTGAAAGGCGTCAGAAGCGGAGTTGAAAGGCGTCGAGGTGTGTCGGGATCGAAAGCGAGGGACCCTGGGCGGAGAGGAACGACGGCAAAAGTCCTCAAGGAACGGCGTTCACCGCGCGAACGCGGTCGTATGGGAACCAGTGTATAGAACGCGCCCAGGACGAGCTTCTGTATCGTCGCGCCCAGCCCGCCGCCGATGCACAGAAAAAACCGCACGTACGACAAGCTCCCGCTGCCCTTGTTTACGTACGAGCTGTACACCTGCGGCAGGTACCGCGTCGCCTCGAGAACGCCGTTGACCACGCCTAGCGTCATCGCGTACGTCTCAGGGTCGTTTGATTGGTGGGTGATGTGGCGGGAAGTGATGTGATTGGTTAGTTATTTGATGACGTGGATGTTTGATTGGACGAGAGCGACGGAGAGACACGCCGGGCGAAGTCCTTAAGGATCGGCGTTCACCACGCCAGCGCGGTCGTATGGGAACCAGTGTGAGAAGAACGCACCTCGTACTCGTAGCAGTTCCCGCGTAACACCATGCCGACGACTGGCGCCGCGAGTCCGACGCACGGGATCACGTGCGCCCAAAACCCGATCCTCGCGTTCTGCCTCCGCGTCCGCGTCGCGCCGCAAACCTCCTCGGTCTCCTCGTCCGAGCAGTACCTCGCCGCGAGCGTGTACACGGGGAACCACAGGATCGTCCACGTCGCGGTGTAGTAAAACGTGAGCAGCGACGTGTTGCAGTCGTCGAATCCCATGTCCCCGCGGACGCACTGCTTGATCTGCTCGTAGTGCAGGATGAAGATGTTCAGCGTCGCGGTCACCGCGGAGACGTTCAGAAGCGCGAGCGCGGTGAGCGAGTTCCCCTTGTCCGTGGCGAGGACGATCAGCTTGATATACTGCGGGATCGCTCCCGCGACGATGGCGAGGATCGCGAGGATGGTGAGAACCTCCGCGCCTCTCCACGCGTCGTGGGTTTCGACGAAGCAGTGCGTGTCGTCCGCGCTCGGCGGCGGCGGCGGCGGGTACGCGCTCGCCCCGAGCGACGCGCCATACGCGTACGACGGCGCCGGGGACTGCCCCAGCGCGGACGTCGCGGTTGCGGCGGCGGCGACGTCGCCGCCGTAGTAGAGCGATTCTAAAAAGTTCGCGTGCACCATTCTCGAATTATTCGGTCGCTCGCGCGCCGCTCGATCGAGCCCTCGCCTCGACGCCGCCTCCCGCGCGCCTTCGCGAGCGGCCTCGCTTTCGACGCGCGACGACGGACGCGGAGCGCGCCGGTGACGCGTGCGACGCGTCGGGCGAGCGCGCGCCGTCGAGTGACGAGATGTCGACGGGCGCGTTCGACCTGATGAGAGGACGCTGTTCGTCCTTCCTTGGTCCAGGCCGCGCCGCGCCGCGCCGCGCGCTCGTCGCGCGAAGCGACGAGCGCGCGCGCGACCACCGCTGACGCGACTAACAACGCGCACAGACTCCCCGCGCCCCGTCCCCCCCGCGCGCGCATGCGCCCGCATCACGCCGCGAAACTCGTCCGCGCGGCGACGTCGTTGTCGTCCTCCTCGCGCGGGTTGCGCGCGCGTCTCCACCCGCCGCGCCTCGCGTCGTCGTCGTCGTCGTCGTCGCCGCGATCGCGAACGCCGTCCGTCTCGACGACGACGCGAGCCGTCATGGGCTCCAGCTCGAGGTTCGCGGACGCGTGGGGGCGGTCGCGTCCGAACCCCGCGGTCGAGGCTGAGCTCCGCGAGAAGAAGAAGGCGACGAGGAAGGAGGTGAAAGAAGCGCTCCGAGAAATGAGCGCGGAGCGCCGCGCGGAGGACGGCGCCGCGATCGCGTCGCGGCTGCTCGCGACGCTGCCGTGCTTCCGCGTCGGCGCGAGCGACGACGAGCGCGAGGACAAGCGCTTCGCGCTGTACGTGCCGTGCGAGAAGCTGATGGAGGTGGACGCCACGCCGATCATCGACGCCGCGCTGAGGTTGCCGTACTCGCGCGTGTACGTCCCGGTCGTGGACGGCGCGGCGAACGCGGAGGACGACACGCCGCCGCGCATGCGCTTCCTCCGCGTGACCGATCGCGCGAAAGATCTCGTCGCGAAGGAGCTCTTCAAGGGGGTGGAGATCTTGGAGCCGACGGAGACGACGGCGGACGGCGCGCCGCGCGAGGACGTCATGCACGACGACGACGAGGACGTCCCTCTGGATTATATCGTCGTCCCGGGGATGGCGTTCACGCCGAACGGCGACCGGTTGGGGCGCGGCGGCGGCTTCTACGACGCGTTCCTGACCGCGTACGACAGGCGATGCAAAGAGAAGCAGTGGACGACGCCGACGCTGATCGGGCTGTCGTTTACCGAGCAGATCTTGTTGCAAGGGACGCTGCCGGTGGGTGCGCGGGACGTCGGAATGGACGTGATCTTCACGCCGAACAGCACGGCGACGTGCACGTCGAAGGGGATACGGCTCGTCACGAGTTTCAAGGACCCGGAGTGATGAGCGTACGGTAGCGAGTGCGTACGAGTAGAAGAGGAAGAAGTTTGATGAAAGTTTATTTTCCTTCCAGTCCCGAGTTGAACAAACGACGGCGTCGCCGCCGCGCGTGATGAAAAGAGAAACGCCCCACCCACCCACAACACCCACAACACCCACCCACCCCCGCACTGCGCACCGCACCGCGCACGTCACGTCACCTAACGGATTCGGTTCGAATCGAATCACTTACGCGCCTTGGCCAACGCGCTCAGCAGCGCGCGAACCGCCGCGATCGCGAGGCCGAAGAGCGCAAACTTTTCGCGCCGCTTCGCCGCGCACTTCTCGCGGTTCGCCGCCGCCAACGCCGCGTCCGCCGCCTTCAGCGCGCTCTCGAGGCTCTCCGTCCGCATCTCGAGCCCGGTCACCTCGACGCACATCGCGTCCGCGCGCGCGGCGGCGTCGCTGGCGTCCGCCTTGAGCGACCGCGACACCGACCCGGAGATTTCCTTCATGCGTCGGAGATCGTTCGACCTCCTCGCCAACTCCGCGTTGGCCGCGTTCACCGTCGCCCTCGCGGCGACGAGCTCCGCCGCGAGCTCCGCGACGTGCGCGTCCGCCTTGGCGACGACGCGCGCGAGCTCCTTCTCGTGACGCTTCGCGTCCTGCTCGCGAAGCGTCGCGTTCGCGGCGTTCGCGGTCGTCAGCGCCGCGTTCGCCGCGGCGAGCGCGGACTCGAGCTTCGCCGCCGCCGCGCGCTGCGTCGCCGCCTCGTGCTCCGACGCCGCGTGTTTGGCCATCGTCTGCGCGAGTCGTTTGTCCGCTACGGCAACCTTCGCGGTCGCGGCGTCCTCCGCGGCTTTCACCGCCTTGGCCGCGCGCGACGCCGCGGCAGCCATCTCTCTCTCCGCGGCGCACGCGCGCTTCTCCGCGGCGGCGGCGGCGGCGGCGGCGGCCGCGCTCGCCTTGGCGCTCCGCGCCGCGTTCTTCTTCGCGTCGGCGATCTCGCGCTTCGCCGCGGCGGTCTCCTCCTTCGCGGCGGCCTTCGCCGCGAGCGCGTCCGCGGTCGCCGCCTTGGCGCGATCGTTCGCGCGCGCCGCCTCTTTCGCCGCGGCGTCGCGCGTTTTCGTCGCATCCGCGGCGGCGTCGCGTTCGGCTCTCGCGAGCGCCTTCGCCGCCGCCTCCGCCTTCTTCGCGCCGGCGATCTCGCCGTGCAGCTTCGCCGTCGTCGCCTTGTGCTGCTCGTGCTTGTGCGTCGCCGCGATCTTCGTCATCTTGAGGACGTTCTCCAGCTTCTCCGTCTTCGCGGTCTCTTGCGCGTGCGCCTCCACCGCGGCTTCGAGGTCCATTCGGTGAATTTCCTCCGACTCGGCGAAGGCGTTGGTCAGCTTTACGCATTCTTTTTCGAGCATCTTGACGCGCTTGTCCTTCGCCGCGTTCGCCTCCGCGGCGGCGACGAGCGCGTCCGAGGCGGCGGTGAGGCCGGCGCAGGAGTCCTTCAGCTCGCACGCCGCGGCGTGGAGCTTCGCGTCGAGCGACTTGACGCTCTCCCTCGCGTCTTTCAGCGCCGCGGATTCCTCGAGGAGCTCCTGGAGGGCAATCTCCAAGCGGGAAGATAACGCCTGTTTCTCTTGCGTTACCTTTTCCAGCACCCCCGCGGCTTCCTTCTTCTGCGACTCCAAGTTACCGTTCATCGTGAGCTGCGCGGCGGCCGCTTTCGCTTCCGCGTCCGCCTCCGCGGCTTGGGCTTTCGCGACGGCGATCTCCTTCTCCGCGATTTTCTTCGCGGTTTGTTTTTCAATCCTCGCGAGCTCCGCGTGCTTCTCCGCAACCTGCGCCTTCAGCGCCTCCGCGTTCGCCGCGTGCGCCTTAACGCTCGCCTCCGCGTCTTCCTTTGCCTTCTCCATCTGCGCGCGCGCGAGCTCCGCGCGGCCAAACTCCGCGCGCGCGCGTCGCGCCTCGCTGATGAGCCGGCGGTTCAGCTCTTGCAAATTCGCGCGTTGCTCCTCGACGCGTTCGCGATCGGCGGCGAGCTCGGAGTGCCGCTTCAGCGCCGCGGCCGCGTCGCTCGCCGCCTTCGCCGTCTCCGCCTTGGCCTCCCTGAGCTTGTTCAGCACGTTCACGTTGAGCGCTTTGAGCGAGTCGCGTTGATGCTCCGCGTCCGACAGTCTGGCCGCGGCGTCCACGGCGTGCGCCGCGTGCGCCTCCGACGCCTCCTTCATAAACTGCAGCTCGCTCAGCGCCTGCGCGTTCGCCGCGAGGAGCTCCGCTCGGGCGTGGATGACGCTCTTCAGCATCTCGTGCGCCGAGGCTGCCGCCTTCGCGGAGCCTTCGCTGCTGTTCTTCGCGTCGTTGGCCTCCGCGCGCGCCTTTTTTAACTCTGCGAGAAGTTTCGCGTTGAGCGCCTTGAGTTGGTCACCCGCGTCCGCGACGCCGACCGAGTCCGCCTGCGCCTGCTTCAGCGTCCTCACGAGCTTCGCGTTCACCTCGCGCAGCATCTCGTTCTCCTTAGCGGCGGCGACTTTCGCCTCTTGCATCGCCTTGGCGTGCTTTTTGAGAACGTTCGCCTCCGCGGCGGCGACGGCGGCGGCGGACGCCTTCTTCGCCGCGCGCAGCTCCGTCGTCAGCGACGCGTTCGTCGCCTGAAGCCCGTCGCGCTGCGACTCCGCGAGCTTCATCGATTCCGAGAGCGTCGCCCCCGCGGCGTTCATCGACTCCATCGCGTCTCGAGACTCCTTGAGTTCCGCGAGCGCGCGGTCGTTGAGCGACTTCAACGTCGCCGAGTCCCGGCGTTCCGCGTCGGCGGAGGCGCGAAGATCCGCCGCGTGCGCGTTCGCCTTCGCCGCCGCCTCCTGCGCTTTCGCCGTCGCGGTGAGCGCGTCCGCGATCTGAAACGCGTACTTCGTCTCCGCCTTCTGAAGCGCCTTGGCGAGCTCCTTGGACGACGCCTCGTTCGCGGCTCTGAGGGAATCGATCTCCGCCGCGGAGGACGACGCCTCGAGCTTCGCCGCCTTGAGGTGCGCGATCATCTTGCGGTTAAGCTCTCGGAGCGCGTCGTTCTGCGTCGTGAGCTTCTCCACGGACTCGCCGTTCTCGACGCTCGCGGACGCGTTCGCGGCGGCGGCGTCGGCGGCGTCCTTCGCGCTGACGCGCGCGTTCTTGAGCTCCGCGAGGAGGCGCTTGTTGAGGTCGCGGAGTTTGTCGTTCTCGTCCGCGACCTTGTCGAGGGACTTTTCGGCGGCCGATGTCGACGATTTCGACGATTTCGTCGGCGTCGCGTGCGCGTTCTCGTCTTGATACACGACGCTCTTGGACTTCTTCGAGAGCGCGGACTTCGCGACCGCGGAGGCGCCCAAGACGGACTTGCTGCGCGTCGAGAACGGCGAGAGCTTCGCGTCGTTCGAGCGGTCTTGAAGGGGGGAAGACGTCATCGTCGTCGCCATCGCGATCGTCCTTCGTGTCGTGGTTTTTTTCGTCTCGGAAGAAGATCTGCGACGCGTCGATGCGTGCGACGGAGCGGAGTCAGCGGCGGGCGCGTGTATTTACAGGTGCGCGGCGGTGCTCGACTCGAGAGCGATGGCGTTGAGGGTAGTGCTGCGTGCGCGCGGCGCGGAAGGCGTCGTGCGGGTGCGGGGTGCGTGGATAGCGTGCGCGTCTCGGAATGTCACGAAATTCCAGACTCGCGCGACCGAAAAGGCTCGTCCCCCCCCGATTTTCGCGCGACAGCTCGTTTGAAAAAAAACCGACCGCCGTCGCTCGCGAGCGCCCTCCCGAAGCGCGACGACGGGCGACCGACGGCGAGACGACCGCCTCTCGCGATGATAAATTATCGTCATTCATGTGTACACCACGCCCGACTATCCCTACGGTCCCTCTCGCGTCCCCCGCGGCGCGTCCTCACCGCGCCCAAATCGCCGCGTCCGCGCCCGCGCCAGCCGTGCGCGAATCGAAGTCGACGTCGTCCTCCAAGTCCGACGACTCGATCGACGACGCGGTGTCCCACCCGCCAAATCGCGCGACCCCGGGACCGATGCCGCCGCCGGCACCGCTCGCGTCCATCGTGATGCGATCCGGCGGGACGTACTTCAGGTCGTCGCCGCGGAGGAAGCGGCGACCAGCCGCCGCCGCCCCCTTCTCGCCGCCGCCGCCTTCGTCGCGGGAGGAATCGCGCTTCTTCGCTTCCTCGCGCTTCGCGAGCTCGGCTTCCTTCTCCGCGGCGGCCGCGGCGCGCTTCACCGCGGCCGCGATGAACGCCGCGGAGTCTTTCCGAGCCTTCTCCTTCTTCTCTTCGCCGACGGCGTCCGACGCCCTTCTCCGCGCCGCCGCCGCCGCCGCCGCCTCCGCCGTCCCCGCCGGCTTCGTCAACGGCGCCGGCACGGACGTAAACTTTGTCGTCGTCTCAACGTTCGCTTCGAGTGCGTTACCACCACCACCGCCGACGTTCGCAGGGAACAGCGGCACGCGGAGCGCGTCCGGAAGCTTCGCGGTGCCCACCCTCCACGTGATCCCGGGCGATCGCGGCGACGGCGGCGTCGCCGGGCTCGGCGGCGCGTCGCTTCGCATCGCCCGCCGCCGCGCGAGCCGCGCGTCTTTCAATCGGCGCACGGCCTCGTCTCTCGGCGTCCCGGGCGTCGCGGGCGTCGCGGGCGCCGCGCCGCCCGCCGTGCCGCCCGTGCCGCCCGGGAGCTGCGCGGTGAGCTCGTTCGACGCGAAGACGTCGGCGTCCGCGGAGTCGCCCAGGCGCGCGTCCTTCGCCTCCGCCGCGGTGTACGCCGGGAACGTCTCGTCGTCGATGTTGGGCGAATCAGGGGGCGCCACGTCGGATTTCGCGGGCGACGCCGCGGAATCGGATCCGTTCTCCGACGCCTCCTCGGGCGAGCTCGCGTCCGCGTCCGCGGCGGCGCTCGAGTTGGAGTCGGAGCGCACCGCGTCGAGGTCCTCGCCGGATTTTTTCACCGGCGACGGCGACGGCAGCGGCTCTTCGCTCGGCTCGACGTCCACGACAGGGGACTCGTCCCCGCGGTCCAGCACGGGCGCGCGGAGCGACGACGAGTCCGGCGGCACGCCCTCGACGACGAGCGGCGGTTCAGCTCCGGCGTCGCCTTCACTCCTGGGACCCCCCTCGTCGCCGTCGCCGTCGCCTGCTGAGGACCATTCCATACGAAGCGATGTCGGGGTGGAGTTCATAGGCGTCAGTTGGCGTTAAAAGGCGCCGAGGACGGGGATTGAAAGCGGGGGGTGGGCGGAGAGATGCGCCGGGCAAAGTCCTTAAGGATCGGCGTTCACCACGCGAACGGGGTCGTATGGGGACCAGTGTATAGAACGCGCCTGAACGTGCGATAAGCCCGGGTAAGTCCGACGTCGAAGCCATCAACGGCGCGTCGTCCTCCTCGCCGCCGCCCTCGGACGACGCGAACGTCTCCCGCGACGTTCCCTCCTCGCACTCTCCCTCTCCCTCTCCCGAGGGACCCGCTCCGAGGAGTTCCGCGCGGCGTTGCCGCAGCCGCTTCGTCTCCGCGAGCAGAAGCCGCTCCGCCGCCGCCGCCGCCGCCGCGGCTTTCGTCGCCGCCTCCGCCGCCTCGGACGCGTTTCTCTGCGCCGCCTCCGCGGCCGCGATCGCGGGCGCGGCCACCTTCGCGGCGGTGGAGACGATCAGAGACTGTCTCACGGCTTCTTTCGATCGAATGCGCTCGCGCTCGCGGAGCGCCTCCGCCTCTTTCGCGCGCGCGGCGTCCGCGAAGACGTCCTCCAGCGTCCGCTTCTTTTCCTCCGTCTTCGAGGGCGTCCCGCGCTGCGCGGACGGGTCGTCCTCGAACCGAGAGGTCTCGTTCGGGTCCTCCCACACGTCCGGGTCGCGCTTCTTCGCCGGCGCCGCGTTCGCGGTCGGCTTCGGCTTGTTCCCGACCGACAGGTTGAACGGTCGCACCTCGGTCGCGAGACCCTTTCGACCCGTCGCTTTCGACCCCGGATGCTTCGGCGGCTTGGCGACTTTGCGACCGAACGCGACGTCCTTCGCCTTCTTCGCGGCGGCGGCGCGTCTCTCCTCCGCCATCTTCTCCGCGCCCGCGCGCGTCGCGTCATCCTCCTGTCTCGCGCGCTCCGCGGCCGCGCGCGCGGCGGCGGCGGCCTCGTGTCGCTCCGCGCGTCTCGACGCGAGCGTGGAGGACGTTCGAACCGCCGTCGGCGGAGGCGGAGGCGGGCCGTTCGGGTCGAGCGCGTACGTCGCCGTCGACGTCAGCGTCGCCGCGGGCTTCGTCGCCGCCGCCTCCTGCTCCACCTTCTCTTTCGTCGTCGGTCGCGTCGGTCGCGTCGGTCGCGTCGGTCGCGTCTTCTCCGCGGTGAGCGGCGGCTCCGCCTTTTTCTTCGCGACGTCGGACTTCTTCGACGCCGCCCTCGGCGCGGCAAGGAACGAGCTCGTCGGCTTCGCGGCCGCGGGGTTTTCGCCGGGCCCAACGCGCGACCCGGGGTTCGAAGAAGCGGGGTACGGCACCGGCGCGCCGGACGACGCCTTCGTCATCTGCTCCGGGAGCTTCTTCACGCGCGGGTCCACCTTGTGCCGGCGCGCGGCGCCGTGTCTCGCGGACCACCCCGCGCCGCGCGGGAGCGTTCGCATGATCTTCACCGCCTCCTGATGCACCGCCGTCTTCGACGCGAATATCCTCGTCGCGATCTCCGCCTGAATCGCAGTCTTGAACCCGTAAATGTCGAGTTCGACGTCCATGGGGTCCTGCGTCGCGGCGGCGGCGTCGTTTCGAATCCCCGCCGCCGCGTTCGCGATCTCTTCGTAAAACTCCGGCGTCCTCGGCTTGGGCTGCGCGCCGGCGACCGTACTCCCGCCGCGCCCGTCGCCCTTGGCCGACTCCGCGGCTCTCCGTAACTCCGCGTAATCGATATGCCCGCCGAGGAGCTCCTCCACCTTCTCGCGCGCCTCGCGCTTCCGCGCGACGTGCGCCTTCACCTGCGCGTTCATCACCGCGCTCCACAGCGGCTGCCCGCCGACCTGGACGCCGCGCACCGGGTCCAACGCGCCGAGCGCCTCTCTGGCGCGCGGCTGCAGCGACACGCGATTGGTCCCCGGCGCCGACGTGGCGTCCACGTCACCGGGATAATACGATTTCTTCGCGGGCGAGCTCGGTGCCGCGCGAGCGACCGCGGGCATCGGCGGCAGCGCGGACGCGGCGGCGCGCGACGGCGACGGCGCCGTCGACGGCCGCCGCTCCCTCGACGACGTCCGCGGCGTCGGCGTCGGCACCGCGACCGTCGCCATCAGCCTCGGGGCTTCGAACGAGACGTCGTGCGCGTTCGCGTTCGCGTTCGCGTTCGCGTTTCCCTCCTGGGCGCCGTCTTCTTCCGCCTCGGCGCCGTCCGCGAACAGCGACGGCTCGGGAGAGAGCTCCGGGACGATCGACGGCGGGACGTCGTCGGGGGACAACGCCGGCGGCGCGTCGCCGTCGCCGGCGCCCCCGGCGCCGCCGGTGAACGCCTCGAAGTTGCTCTTCAACTCCCTGAGCTCGCTCAGCATCGCGGGCACGGCGGCGGCAGCCTCCGCGGCGACGCCGAGCGACGCGCGGAGGGTCCCGTAGCTCACGTTGGACGCGGGCCCGGGCCGCGCCGCCGCCGCCGCCGCCGCCGCCGCGTCGTCGACTTTTTGAAACGCAAACTCCGTCGACGGCACCGCGTCTTCGACCGTCCCCTCCTCCTCCTTCGCCTCCGCCTCCGCCTGCGCGTCGATCTTCCCCGCGATCGGCGATATCTGCGTCGGCGAGTCGTCCGCGGCGGCGTTCGAAGACGGCGACGCGTCCGACGCCGGGGAGTGATGAAACACGTGCCGCGCGACGACGGCTTCGCGCGCGGAATCGTCGCGCCCCGTCGGGTCGGGACGCGGCGTCGTCTTCGCCGCGCTCGCCGCCTCGGGCCAGTCCGCGACCGGCGTCCGCGGCGGCGCGCCGCCAGGGGTCGGGGTCGTCGCCGTGGAAGCGCCGCCGCCGCCGCCGCCGCCGCCGTATATCATCTTCAGGACGCCCTTGAGGTACTCCTGCGCTTCGTCGTCGTGCGCGTCCGCGCCGAGGGACGCCATCGCCAACGCTTCGGTCGGGCGCGCGAGATCCGCCAGCGGCGTCGCCGGCGTCGGCGCCGCGCCGCTTCCTCCTCCTTTCCCTTTCCCCGCCGGGGTCGGGGTCGCGACGCCGCGCTTCCGCCTCGCGTCGTCCACGACCAAGGACGCGCGCAAGCCTCGCTCCGCGTCGTTCAGCGCCTCGCGGACGCTCTGCGTCAACGCGTCCGTCACGGCCACCGTCTTCGCCGCGCCGTCCTCGTCCTTCTCCTCGTCCCTGTCCCTCGCCGCGAACTTCGCCATGACGTTCGTCACGACCGGCGGCGTCTTCATCTCCATTCGCCGCGTCGCCTTCCCGGCCGCGGCGACGGCGTCGAACGGCGACGCGTCGTCGTCCCACGCCGCGTCGTCGTCCGCGTCGTCGAGAAGATGCGCGGGCGTCTCCGGGACGACCGAAGGGTTCGTCAGCTCCATGACGTATCGCCGCCGCTCCGCCCTGAGCTTCGGCGCGGCGAACGACATCGCGTTCGTCCTCTTCGGCGTCCGCGCGTGGTGCGTGTCTCTCCGCGCGCGTCGCCGTCTGGACGCGCGCCCGAGCGACGACAATTTTGAATCCAAGAAGCACATCGCGAGATTTTCAAACCACTGTCCCCGATCGAGCCCGCCGATCAATTTGACCCCGGGCGCCGGAGGCGCTGATCGATACCTCAAGGCTCGAGCGCGCGCGCCGAGCTGGCGCGCGATCGGCCAACAAACTTTTCCCGGTCGCGTCGCCCTCGCGCGCGGTCAGATCGAGACGCCCGCGGCACACGCAGCGCGAGCGCGCGCGTCGCCGGCGGGTTCGCGAGATAGCGGCGTCGACGTCGCAGTAGGTTAGGCGCGTAGCGCGTTTCGAAGAAGCTTTTGGACTGACCTTCCCGTCGCGCGCTTCCGTCTCGTCGTCGCGCCCGAGGGAATCGTCGCGGACGATACGTTCTTCTGAGATCGAGAGAGACCTTCGTTCCATTCACTCGCCACTCGCGGCTGTCGCCCCCCGGGAAGCGCTGATACGTCACCCACGCGCGCGTCGTCGTGAAACACGCGCGACGCGTTAGGCAGAGCTCAGTCGCGGCGTCCGTACATCGTTCACTCCGTCGCGTGGATTTAGGGCTCTCTCGTGGGAAATTAATTCCCGCGCGAAGGAGGAGGACCGGCGGATCTCGCTCGGATCGGACCCCGCCTCGACCGACGCCGGTCGAGCGCGTCCGTCGTCGGCGTCGTCGTCCGTCGCGCGTCTCGCGCGAACGGCGTGGACGCGCGTCGACGCGATCGACGCGATCGGCGGCGTCATGGACGCGGAGGAGACGGCGCGCGACGACGACGTCGCCGAGCCGGAAGCGACGACGCCGGCGTCCGTCCGCGAGCGCGAGGATGAGCCCTCCGCCGCGGACGAGGCGGAGGCGGCGATCGACGACGACGACGACGACGACGACCGCGCGCGCGCGTCCTCGCCGCTCGCGGACGTCGAGATGGACGACGCCGGGCCGTCCGGCGACGGCCCCGAGGACGACGACGAGCCTCAGGAGGAGGAGGATCTGGACGACATCGACGGCGACACCGCGGTGCGCGACGCGCGACGCCGCGAGCCGCCGCGCCCTTCGCCCTTCGCGCCCTTCGCGTCCTTCGAGCGAGAAAAAAAAACCGACCCGAGCGATCGTCGTCGGCGGCGTCCGTCCGCCCCGCCCCGCGACGCTGGAACTGACGACGAACCCGAACCCGAACCCGAACCCGCGCCCGCCGCCGTCGACCCCTCCCGCCTGCAGAGCGAATCCTCGGAAGACGACGAGGCTGATCGCGCCGAGGACGCGATGGAAGAAGACGAGGGAGAGGATGACGACGAAGAATTAGAAGACGACGCCGAAGATATCGCAGACGCGCCTCCCGAGCCGACGGGGCGGGCGAACGTAGAAGAAGACCCCAAAGTAGAGACGCCGAGCGCGACGACGATTAGCGACGCCGCGAACGAGGACGTGGACGCGGAAGACATACTCGCGGAGATTTCCCTCGCCGGACGCCAGGAACTAGACGCATGCGCAAAGTACGTACCAACCTCGTAGACCCAGGACGCCGACTCGGACGGCGAGAGAGCCCGTCCGCCGATTGATTTTGAACTACACCTCTTTCGGATGTTGATTATTTATTGGAACCTCCGCGTTCGACGTATCTCCGTACCGCAAGTGTTATAGTACTTGTGTCTACACGCATCATAACGAACGAAACAGTGGACGTTGTCTGGTAGAACGAAATCGAGAATCGAAAGAACGCAGCCTCTCGTCAAGTCAACTCAATGGATCGTCACAAGTCACGTCAGTCAGAAAGGACCCCGCGGCTCACGTCACGAACGCGTTCAATCTTAAAGTCGAACTCAAAAAACACCAGCCGTGGATCAGAGCGCGCGCGATGCCGCGATACGCGGCGTCGCGCTGCAGCCATCCACGAACGGCGTCGGCGAGGGAGGCGGCGGATCGATGGCCGCCGCGGCGGCCGCGGGGAAACGAGCGCATCCAGAGAAAGAAAAATACAAGCGACGCCGACGCCGTCGCGCCGCGGAGACGCCGCGCGGTCGTTCACACTCCGGGAAGAGCGATCGCGCGCGGCGCCGGCCGCTCACGCCGCGGCGCGTCCGCGCCGGCGAGAGGCCGCGCGGACGGCGGCGTCGACAGAAGACGAGAGGGACAGACGGAAGAACTCGGCGTTCAATAACTTCGATTTCGATCTCAGATGCCTACGGACAACGTCCACCGATCGTGATGCGCCGCCGCCGTGGATTTCCGTTCCGTTCCGTTCCGTTCCGTTCCCGGACTCGTTCCTTTCGCGCCCCTCTCTCACCCCTATCGACGCCGCGCGCTGACCGCGCCGCGCCCGCCCGAACCCCTCCCCCTCTCCCGCAGGTCCTTGCTCGCGAGCGGCTCGAAGGACGTCTCCGACGACGTCGCCGCGGCGTTCGCGACGAAGCACGATCTGAAACCGCACGAGATCAAAGTCGCGGTGTCGCACTTGTACGACGCGCACGCGGAGAAAATCGCGGTCGCGGCCGCGGCGGCGGCGAGCGCGTCCCCGGTCAGCGCGGCGGCGCCGATCGTGCTGGACGCGTCTCCGGCGAAGCCCGCGGCGGCGAAGAAAAATCCCGCCGCGACGGCGCACGGGGGACTCCCCGGGAAGCCGCTCGCGGCCGCGTCGTCCCCGTCCGCGAAACCCGCGACCGCGACCGTGACGTTCGCGACGAAGACCGGGATCAGCGCCGAGGTCAGGGTCGACCTCGTCTGCGGCCCGGCTAGGGGCACGCTGGTCCTCCCGAAGGGGTACAAGCAGAAGCAGGAGTACGTCGTGTATCCGGACGGACGGAAGATATCGCCCGCGGCGTTTGAACGCGACGGCGGGAAGGAAAAGTCCAAGAGCTGGAAGAATTCTTGCATCGTGGTCACGAGCGATGCGTTTAACGGGAAGACCTTCAAGCGCTGGGTCGATGCCACGGGGTACCACCCGGTCGGGACGGAGATCGAAGGCGCCGCCGCGCCCGCGGACGAGAAGAAGAAAAAGTCGAAAAAATCGTCCAAGGAAAAGTCCAAGAAAGCGGAAGAGGAGGACGAGGAAGAGGTCGAGAAGTCCGTGTTCGAGAGGAACCTCGAGCCGCTCTTGGACGACGCCGGGGGGATCAAGGCGATCGACATGACCGGTCGGTTCGTGTGGCTGATGCGAAACGCGTTGAAAAACGCGGAGCGGTCGCTCGTGATCTCCGTGATTCACCGCACGTCGAAACCCATCATGCGATCGTTCGTGGACGGCTCCGACGGCGTCAAGGTGCTGTACGAGTGGTGCGCGGCCGCGAGGGACACGAACAAGTCTTCGCTCGTGTTGAAGATTTTGAAGACGCTGCGGAAACTCCCGGTCACGTTCGCGGTGCTCGAGAAGACCCCGGAGTTTGCAAAGTTTGTCAACAAGCTTCGCAAATACGCGCCGCCGGGGAAAGAGTCCGAGGATCTGACGATTCAGGTCCAGGATAACGCGATGGAGTTGAAAGCGAAGTGGGTGAAGATGATCACCGCGGAGAACGCGGCGAAGGAAGCGGCCGCGGCGAAGAAAGCGGCCGCGGCGAAAGCGGCGGCGGCGCCCCCGGTGGTCGGGGTCAAGCGCGACGCCGCCGCCGCCGCCGCCGCCGCCGCGACGGCGGCGGCGGCGAAACGCCCGCGCGTCGACGCGGTCCCGACGCCGCCGCAGCCCGCGGTCGCGAAGCCGACCCTGAACCCTAAGCCCGCGGCGCCCGCGCCGACGAAGATCGCCGCGCCCGCGCCGTCGTCCACGAAGATTGGCTCGGTCGCGACGACGACGAAGGTGACGACGACGAAGGTGACGACGACGAAGGTGACGACGACGATCTCGCGGCCGGCGTCCTCCGCGCTCTCCTTCGGCGGAATCAACATCCGCGGCGCCGGGTTCCCTTCCAAACCCTCGGGCGGCGACGCGTCGAAGGCGACGAGCGCCAAGCCCGCGAAGCCGGCGTCGCCGCCGCCGCCGAAGTTCAAGTACAGCAAGCCGACCAGCGCGCGCGCGAAGAAGGGGCTGTCGTGGGCGGCGGACACCGCGCTCGAGGCGGTGCAGTTCTTCTTCAAAGACGACGCCGCCGCGAAGCCGCCGTCGCCGCCGTCGATCTCCCGCGCGGACGCGGACGGAGGCAAGGACAAGGACGACGACGAGAACGAGACGGAGGACGACGCGGAGGCGATGAAGAAGGCGCGGCAGAGGCAGGAGCGCGAGCTCGCCGCGGAGGCGCGCGCGGCGAATCTCACGCGTCAGCGTCGCCTCAACGAGATGCGCGCGATCGGGTCGTGGCGCCGGCCCGTTACGTACGTCTATCCGAAAGACGTCGAGATCGAGTCCGGGAGCGAGTCCACGGAGGCGAAGCGCATGGCGCAGCGCGTGTCCAGGGTTCCGGAGACGACGTACGCGATGGCGTCGTTGATTCCCGCGTCGCCGGGGGAGGCGCCGGGGGAGGCGCCGCACGACGACGCGAAGACGCCAGCGGTGCCCGTCGTCGCGGCGAAGCAGCAACCGCAGCAGCAGCAGCAGCAGCAGCAGCAGCAGGGGTCGTCGATGCACCAGAACCAGTACGCGTCCGCGCAGCAGCAGCAGCAGCACCAGCAGCAGGGCGGCCAGGGCGGCGGGTTCGACGCCAACGCGTTGCAGGCGCTCCTCGCGTCGGTGCAGTCAGGGGCGCTGAAGGGCGGCGGCGGCGGCGGCGGCGGCGGCGGCGGCGCGAGCAACGGCGTGGCGCCGCTGCCGCCGCCGCCGAGCGGCGGAAACGGCGGCGGGTACGGCGGCAACCCGCCGATGCCTCGCGGGCGACCCCCCGCCGCGCATCATCAGCAGCATCAGCAGCAGCGAGACCAGGGCCAGGGCCAGGGTCAGGGCCAGGGCCAAAAGGGTCAGGGCCAGGGCGGCGGGTTCAACGACGGGTGGACGCCGCAGCAGCCCGGCGGCATCTGCGCGTTTTTCAACACCCCGAAGGGATGCCGGCACGGCGACGCGTGCAAGTTTAGTCACATCCCGGGCGCGCCGACGCCCGCGCCGGGGAATTTTCCGCCGAAGAATCCGTCGAGTCGGTACGGCGCGTTCCGATAGCGGGTTCCGATAGCGGAGGAAGAGGAGGGGGAGACGCGGGGACGGAGGGAGACGAACGAACGAAGAATTTCTTTTTTCGCGCCCGAGGAACGGAGAGAGGGCTCGATGGATCATCGGATCGATCGATTAGCACACACACTAGTAGCGCTCGCGACTTGGGGTTGATAGTGACTTAGACGACCTCGACTACGAACTCGCTTCAGTCGCGCGTGGATCAGACGCCGCGCCGCGCGCGAGACGTACAGAGCCGAGAAAGCGAGTATGGGTCAACCAGGTTCAAAGGCGCGAAAGAGTGGTGCGTTGAAATAGGCACGTTGAAACTAAAATTTGAAACTAAAAATTCGTCCACGCGCGCGCGTCGATTTTCGACTCGTTTGAAACAAACAGAACGTTCGCCGTGTCGTTGTTGGCACGCCACAGCGATCCGCGCGCGACTGACGACCGCACGCGCGCACGATGGCGCCCTCCGCGGAGATGTGGTGCTTCGACGTCGACGCAAAGTTCGAGCGAAACGGCGTCACGAGCTCGAACACCCTCAAGTGCGTCTCCCGCCCGTTCCGTCCCTCGGACGATGACGCGCGACGGGCGTCCGCCGTCGCCGCGAATCGTTCGTTTGAAAATCTCCGCGACGCATCGCGGCGTCGCCGCGCGTCGCGGCGTCGCTCGTTTCCTTCGCGACGGACGCGCGCGATTCCGCGCGTATCGCGCGCGCACGACGTCGTCGCGAGACCTCCCGCCCCCCGCCGCGACATCCCCCACCCCGGCGCCCGTTCGTCCGCCGCGTCGAATCGTTCGCCCGCTGACGATCGATCGCGCTTCGTCCTCCTCAACGTTCTTCCTCCTCCGTCGCAGGCACGTCGAGCTCCGCCTCGCGGACTCGGACAAAGAGAACGCGCCGACGTCCGGGAACCACACGCTGACGCATCTCGCGGCGTGCGCGAAGAAGAAGTACGTCCTTCGCTTCGGCGGCGACAAGGCGGGGTCGGACATGCACCTGTCGCACGTCAAAGCCATCTTCGGAAAATTCGTCCGAGAGGGCAAGCTGACCATCGAAGACAAGTCGAACGTCAAGGTTCTCGTCAAAGCCTCCCCGGCGGAGTGCTCGAGGCTCATGAAGACGCTGACGACGCTCAAGGGCGCGTCGCCGTCGTCGCAGCACGCCTACCTCGCGTCGCTGACGCCGTGCCCGAAGTGCGCGTCGAAGCTCTCGGCGACGAAGGAAAAGTTGGAGGAGCGCGCGCGTAAGACGGCGGCCGCCGAGCTCGAGCGCGCGGAGGCGGAGCTCGCGAAGAAGCGCAAGCGCGAGGAGACGGAGCGCGAGCGCGAGGAGCAAAAGTCGCGCAAGGTGTCGGACGATCTCAGGCGCGCGGAGGAGATGCGCGCGGCGAAGGAAGCGGCGCGGGCGGACGTCGAGGCGACGACGCGAGCCGTCGCGTCGGAGACCGCCGCCGCGCGTTTGGAGAGGGATAAGCTCCGCGACGCGAAGGAGGAGGTCAGCGAGCAGCGCCGATTGCTCGCGGCGGAGAAGAGCGCGCTCGAGAGCGAGCAGCGCGAGGTGGAGGCGATGCGAGGGAAGATCGCGAGCGAGCGTCGAACGGCGGAGACGGAGCGCGAAAAGTTGGACGCGCAGCTGGACGCGGCCAAGGCGACCGCGGCGTCGCTGGAGACGGCGCGGAGGGCGGTGGAGAAGGAGAACGCCGCGCTGGCGAAGGAGCGCGAACGCCGGGAGCTCGAGACGGTGAAGCTCGAGGAGCAGAGGAAGGCGCTCGAGGCGAAGCGCGAGGCGTGGGAGACGGCGAAACGGCACAAGGAGGACGACGCGCGGCTTAAGGCTGAGCTCGCGGAGCGCAGGAGAGCGGAGGCCGCGGCGAGGAAGGAAGAGGCGGCGAAGAGGAAGGAAGAGGTCGCGGCGAAGACGAGGGAGAGAGAGGACGCGATTCGGGAGACGCAGGCGAGGTGGAAGGCGGAAGTGAAGAGCAGGAAGGCGACGGATCGCGCGTCGGCGCCGCAGAGGAAGCCGTCCGGCGACGGCGACGGCGACGGCGACGCCGCGGAGTGCGACGCGAAGAACTTCTACGGCGCGGGCGGCGCGTCGACGACGGCGGCGGCTGCGAGACCGAAAACGAAACCGGCGGCGAAGTCGAAGCCCACCATCGTGGTCGACGACGACGACGACGACGACGACGACGACATGGACGTGGACGCGGACGCCGGCAAAGAGAACGCGAAGCAGAACGCGAACGCGACCGCGAACGACGACGACGCGAACGACGACGACGACGACATCTTCGCCGCGGAGGAGAAACGGCGGCGCGAGATGCTCGAACGCGCGCGCGCCGCGGAGCTCGCGCGTCAAGAAGCCGAACGCGCGGCGGAAAAACGCCGCGCCAAAGAACAAGCCGTCCTCGAAGCGCGCCGAGCCAAGACGAAGAAGGCGCAGAAAGAGATGATGGAGGAGCTGCGTCGGAAGCAAGAGGAGGAGCGCGCGCAGAGGGAGCACATGGCGAGGAAGACGGCGGCGGAGATAAAGATTCGGCAAAAGTCCAAGGGCGTCACTCTGGCGACGGCGACGGAGGAGATCTACCAGAAACACCTCGAAGCGTTCGACGCGATGCGTTCGATGCCGGAGGGGTCCATCCGCGAGCGCGACGTCCCGTGGCCGAACCCGATGAACCTGGTGTTCTTGACCCCGAAGGACGACGCGAACGCGAAGAAGAAGAAGATCTTGAGGGCGATCGGCCGGTGGCATCCGGATAAGTTCACCGCCGCGTACGGCTCGCGGCTGGGAGAGGACGAGAGAGAGGCGATCATGGCGCGCGTGAGGTCGGTCAGCGCGTCGATCATCGAGCTCAGGCAGGTGTTCAACTGAATGAGCGGCCGACAGAGCGTAGGGAGGGGTGTAGGGAGGGTGGGGGGGTGGGTGATGATGATGATGATGATGATGAGATGATTCACGAGGCGTTTCGTTCACGAGTCGACATTTTGCTGACATTTTGAAGCATACAGTAGGTGACTGGATCCACGACAACGATCGCCGCAGTCGTCCTCGCGCGCACCGCACGCACGCGCCACGACGATGACGTCCCTCGCGATCCCGAGCTCGCGCGTCCTGCCGCGCGCGTCCGCGCGCGGTCGCGCGCCGCGACCGCGCGCGTCGTCGCGTCGCGTCGCGACCGCGACCGCGCGCGCGCGATCGCGCGTCGACGACGACGACGACGCTGACGCGGACGATCATCGTCTTCGCGCGTCGTCCGGGGCCCTCCCGGCCCTCGGCCGCCGCGAGGCGATCGCGACGCCGCTCGCCGCGGCCGCGGCGCTCGCGGCGACGGCGCTAACGTCGCCCCCCTCCGCGCGCGCGGAGTACGGCGAGACGACGTACATGGGCGCGATCGCGGACAAGGACTACGGCAAGAAGGACGTCATCTACGAAGACTTCACGCTGACGCCGTCGGGGTTGCAGTACAAGGACATGAAGCCCGGCGCGGCGGACGGCGCGGTCGTGAAGAAGGGTGCGAACCAGACCGTGGTGATCGACTGGGACGGGTACACGATCGGGTACTACGGCCGTCCGTTCGAGGCGAGGAATAAGAGCAAAGGCGGCGCGTTCACCGGCGAAGAGAAGGATTTCGTTCGGTTCAAACCGGGCGACCCCTCGGTCATCGCCGCGTTCAACGAGGCGATCGTGGGCATGACCGTGGGCTCGATACGGCGGATCGTCGTCCCGCCGAACACGCCGACGCGCGCGCTGGGGTATCCGGACGGGAAGGCGTGGAGGTCGATGAAGCCGCAGCCGTCGTCGTTTTCGGGCGAGAGAGCGTTGGGGTTCGTGCTGGAGAACCAAGGGATGATCGACAAGACGCTGCTGTTCGACATCGAGCTGATCAAGATCATAGAGTGACGACCGCCAGCCGCGCGATGGGGATGATATGATATCGTATGATGACTCGCGGACGCGTCGTCGGTTGTATTCTATCCCTTTAGACCCGGTGTGTAGTTAACTACCTTCGTACACATATTTCCGGCCAATTCTGACTAAATGCTCATACGGGATCATTTTATCGGCGGTGTGTAGTTCACTACACGAAAATGCTCGGGTCTAAAGGGACACGTCATATCGCGTCGCCGCCCGCGACTGGCCGTATCGACTCGGGTCAGCCGCCGCCGCCCGCTTCCAAGGCTCTCAGCGGATCGCACGGGTAGTTCGCGTCGCTGCAGCAAACGCGCTCGCCCGCGGCGACGCGTCCGACGCCGTCCTCCCCTTCCCCTTCCCCTTCCCCGCCGGCGACGCTCTCGCCGCTCCCGAGACACCGCAACAGCTCCACCTCGTATCGCAACGCGCTGCCCGGAGGTATCCTCCCTCCCGGCGCCTTCATCGCCTGGGTGGAGTTCAAAGGCATCGGTGGTTGGAGTTGAAAGGCGCCGAGGGCGGGGATTGAACGCGAGGGACCCTGGGCGGAGAGAGACGCCGGCAAAAGTCCTTAAGAAACAGCGTTCACCGCGCCGACGAGGTCGTATGGGGACCAGTGTATAGAACGTACCTTATTCCCGAACCCAACCTCCGGCGGGACCGCGACGAGCCGCCGCCCTCCCGCGCGCATCGTCCCTATCGCCTCCTCCAAGCCCTCGCACACCCCCGGCGGTCGGATCCCGTATTCGAACACCAGCGGCGCGCCGCGCGCGTAGGTGTCCTCGAAGACCAAGTCGTTCGAATTCGGGAGCGTCCCGACGACGTGCGCGACGACGACGGCGCCGAGCTTCACGGGCTCGCCGCGGCCGACGGCGAGGTCCGCGTACGCCACCCCGGACGCGGTCGTGATCACGTCGCGCTCCGCGGGCGGTTCCGGCGCCGGCGCCGACGCCGACCCCGACGATTCGTCCCGCGCGACCGTGTCGTCGTCGGACGCCGCGGGGACGCGCTCGCCCGCGAGGATCTCGTCGATGTCGGGCGGCGCGACGAGGAGGTCGAGCGCGCGCGCGGGGAGGGGCGCGACGGCGACGGCGACGGCGACGGCGACGGCGCGCGCGAGCGCGGTCGCGGTCGCGGCGACGAAGAGCGACCGACGCGGCGCGTCGAGAGACGCGACGGCGAAGGCGGCGTCCGACGCCGCGTCGTCGGTCGCGGTCGTCGTCGAATCGTCGTCGTCTCGCGTCGACGCGCGGCGGTGCGGTCTTCGCGCCGCGCGGCGCGAGCTCGAGCGCGCGGCGGAGACGCGCGGACGCGCGCTCGCGGGGAACCGCGCGATCGCGAGCGCCTCGCGCGTCGTCGCCATCGCGCGTCCTAGCTAGCTACAGGTAGAGTGCGACCGTCGCTCGGACCCCGAGCGTCGTCGTCTCCTCTTCCGGAAATTCCGACGAAAAGCGCGCAGAACGAGGGGACCTTTCGGGCGCTTTTTCGTCCTCCTCCTCGTCACATCAACGCGCGCGTCCTCACGCGCGCGCGAACGTCGACGACGCGTCGATCGCCCGCGCGAAGACCATGCACGCGCCCTCCCTCGCCGCGTCGCGCGCGTGCGCGTCCGCGCGCGCGATCGCGCGCGTCCGCGACCGCGGCCATCATCATCTTCATCGCGCGACAAAAAAATATCCGCGCATCGGGCGCTCCGATGCGGTGGTCCGTTGCAGCATCGGGGGCGCGGCGCCGCCGCCGTACGACGTCGAGCGCGACCGAACGATCTTAGAGGCCGTCGGCGTCGGGCTCCTGTGCGTCGCCGCGAGCGCGATGTTCGCGAACGGCGCGAGCGCGTCGCGCGTGTCGAACAGCGCGCAGCTCGCCGCGGCGTTGTACGGAGGAGGAGGGGGCGCGGGGCCGTCGACGACGGTCGTCGTTAACAACGCTTCGGGAGGCGCGACGGGGCCAGAGCTCGTCTGCCGATGATGAGGGAGGAAACGACGAATCTGACGCGCGCTCGCGGCTCGCGCGCGGAAGTCGTGTACATGTAATAATACGCTGTGTAATAATGAATGATATCGTCGGTCTCGCTGCGTATCATGCGCGCGGCGGAGTCGTCCCCGGGTCTTCGACGCGCGTGACGAAGCGACAGCGACGTGTCGACCTCCCGCCGCCGCGACCGCCGGTCGCCGTCGCCACGTCCAAGAGGAAAAAAAAACTGCCATCGTATGAACGAATAGTCGTGAGTACGTGTACGAGTAGTTTTCGTTCTGCGCGAGGGAACAACGCGCGCGTTCCGATAAAACGGTCGTGTACAATGCGTTACGCCGTATTTCAGGGACGCAGCGTCTCACATTCGCTCTACTCACTCGCTCACTCGTGTCGCGCGCCTGTAATCGCGCGCAAAGCAGATATCTCCTTGACACAGCGCGTCCGCCGTTCGCGCGCGTTCGGTTCGGTTTTCTCTCGCTTCCCGCCTTCGCCGCCGCCGCCGTCGTCGGCGGTCTCCTAGTCTCCGCCGAACCCCCGAATCAACTCCAGGTTCTCGATGACCGTGAACTTCCCCGCGTACGCGTCCTCCGTCGCGCCTCTCACCGCCGCGCGCGCGACGCACTCGACGCTCACCGGCGCGAGCGACGCGAGCGGATCCAACGCGGATGGAAGTTTCGACAGCGCGAACCCGAGCGGCGCCATGGCGACGTACAACGGCACCGCGACGCCGTCCACCCACCGCGTGCCGCTGACGCCGCCGGGCTTCAAAACGACCGCCCCGCGTGCGTTATTCCCACCATCCCCATCCCCGTCGCCGCCGGAACCGACGAACTCTTCCCGCGCGAATCGCTCCGCGTTCGCTTTCCCGACTTTGTACGCCGCGTCTTTAAACCCCCACCCGAACGCCATCCCCGGCACGAACGGCGGAATGCTCGCGCCGACCACCACGAGCCGGCGCACGCCGAGCGCCATCGCGACGCGTCCCGGCGCGACGTTCGTCTCGCCGTTGTCGCGCACGATCTCCTCGCGCGTCAGCGACGGCATCGGGAGTCTCCCGACCGCGGTGATGACCGCGTCCGCGCCGCGCACGGCGTCGCGGTACGTCTCCGGGCGGAGCGCGTCGCCTCGGCGCCAGTCGATCTCGGACGCCCACCCGCGTTCGGCGTCGCCGAGCAGGTGCGCGGGCGCGGCGCCGCCGCGCGTGACGCACGTCACGTCGAACCCGCGCTTGACAGCCTCTTTCGCGATGCCGGAGCCGACGAACCCGGTGCCGCCGAAGACGACGAGTCGTTTCGCGGCCGCGGACGCCGCCATCGTGCGCGCAGCAGGGTGATGTGATGATGTCGGCACGACGACGTCATCGCTGTCGACCGCGACAGGACCGCTCGTCGCCGCGAGATCCAAGTGACAGGTGGCATGCGTGCATCCCCGAGATCGACGACGCCACTCTCGCGCGCGCCCGCTCCCGCGCCGGCCCGCGCAGTAGACCCCTTCCTCCTCCTCCTCCTCCTCCTCCTCCTCGTCGTCGCGATGTCGAGCTCGTCTTGCGCGACGATGTCGCCGTCCTCGCGCGTCCGCGTCTCCCCCGCGCGGTCGCCGCGGCGTTCGACGACGAGCGCTATCCGTCGGCGGACGATGACGATCGTCGCGAAGGCGACGTCGCCCGCGGCGCTCAAGTCGGCGGCGTCGCCCGCGACCGCGACCTCGCCCGCGACCGCGCCCGCGGTCAAGGCGGAGAAGGGCGAGTTCGTGTTCGAAGCCCCGAACCAGTACGGGTACTTCGACAGCGCGATCGAGGCGGCGGAGACGAAGCGCGCGAAGCGATTGGAGCAAGGGTACGTCCCGATCACCGGCCTCAGCGCGGACGAGGAAGCGTCCAGGTACGCGCGGCTGTGCTCGAAGCACCCCACCGCGGCGCGATGCGCGGAGGGGTTCTCGAAGAAGATCGTCACGAAGCCCGCGACGCAGAGCATGGTGAACGGCAGCATGGTGCGCAGCGACGGCATCATCCTGGTACCGGGGAATCGCGAAGATCTCATCACGTGGGCGCTCGACCCGAAGATGTCCGGCGACACCCTCGGTCTTTTACTCCCGACGCTGTTCGTCATCATCGGCGCGCAGTTGAAGCAGGTCGCGGGGGTGCCGGAGTACGTCAGCGGCGCGGTCGGGATCACCACGAAGATCATAGCGACGTGCCTGGTCGCGTTGTACTGGCTCCCGGACTTTACCGCGGGGATCCAATGAGTGGTTGACGCCGCCGCCGACGGAGAGAATGTGATGAGAAGAACGCCGGACCGACTGAAGAGCTTGTAACAAACAGAACGAACGCGACGAATAAGAATACGAACCGCCACGGCGATTCGATGACTACACGTGTACCACGCGACACGTCTACGATAACGCTACGATAGATCCTACTACTTACTCTAACTAATGGTATCGCGTCTGCGGGACGCTCAGCAGCGCGGCTTCGACGCGGTCGCGAAACGCGTCGCACTCGTCGTCGTCGTCGACGACCAGCCGCGACGATAACACCAGCGGGTCGCACGCCGCGAGGACCGCGCACGCGCCTCTCATCCCGCGCGCGCCCAACCCGCGGAGCTTCGCGACGTCCTTCTCCGTGAGCACCAGCCGCGCTTCCGCGCCGCCGACGTTCCCGGAGACGGCGTGCATCTCGCGGTACCGACGGACGACGCGTTCGAGTGTCGCCTCCGTGAAGAACGCGTCCGCGTCCGCGTCGCCGTCTCCGCCGCCGACCGGCGCCGCCTCCACCTCGCCCGTATCCCGCAGACGCAGCCCGTACCCGTTCTTGTCGTCGTCCACCGCGGGCGCGACGAGCGACTCGAGGCACGCGCGCAGCGCCTCGCCCGCGTCCGCGCCGTCGCTCTCGACGCACAACACCTTCGACCCGCGGAGGCGAGACAGCGGCGGCGTCCACTCGTGCCGCGGCGATTCCCCCGCGTAGCGAGCGAGGCGTTCGATCTTCTCGGGACGCATCCGCGCGCGGACGATCAGAACGCCGTCGTTCTTGAGCAGCGGTTTGACGCGGGAGTCGACGAACGCGGCGAGCGTCGGGGGGTCCACGAGGTTCGCGTGGAGGAGCGCGACGACGTCCGCCCGAGCGACGGCTGCGGCGGCCTTAGGGGCGTTCTATACGAGCGAAAGTCGGGGTGGAGTTGAAAGGCGTCAGATGGCGTTGAAAGGCGTCGCGGTCGGGGATTGAAAGCGAGGGGTTGGCGCAGAGACACGCCGGGCAAAGTCCTTAAGGATCGGCGTTCACCACGCCGACGCGGTCGTATGGGGACCAGTGTATAGAACGCGCCTCATCATCCGCTGCGGCGGCGGCGCCGGCGAGCGCGTCCACGACGAGCACCTCGAGCGTCGCGTCGACGCCGCCGCCGCCGCCGTCGATCACGTACGCGGCGGCCGCCGCCGGCTCGGGCTCGGGCTCGGGCTCGGCGGCGGCGTCGTCGTCTCCGCCGCCGCCGCCGCCGCCGCCGCGGCGCCATCGCTCCTCCACGCAGCGCAGCTCGACGTCGTCCACGTCCACGTCCCCCGCGAACCTCGCGTCGCGATCGAACGCGAGCGTCCTCCGCGCCGCGTCCTCCTCCGCGGCGGACGTCGACGCCGTCGCCGTCGCCGTCGCCGTCGACGCCGCGACGCGCCGCGCGTCGTCGCACGCCATCGCGAGCGCGCGCGCGGTCGTGCCGACTCGCACGGAGACGCGCGGGACGTCCGCGAGGCGCCGTCCGAGGAGCCCGCGCTCGTCCACCGCGCGCGAAGACGACGGCGTGAGGACGACGGGCGCGCGGCGCAGCGACGCGATCGTCCGCGCGACGTGCTCCGTCATCGGCGTCTTCCCGCGGACGCCGCGGACGACCACCGTGGGAAGCGACGCGCGGTAAGCAGACGCGTTCGCGTCGTCGTCGTCGTTCGCGTTCGCATCATTCGCGTTCGCGCCGTCGTCGTCGTCGTCGCGCGCGACGTCGTCGACGAGCGCGCGCAGAGGCGTGCGCTCGAGGAGCGCGGCGAGGATCGACGACGACGCGCCGCGTCGCGACGAGGGCGCGCGCGCGGACGACGCGAACGCGCGCGCGATGAGCGGCGCGCGCATCCGCGGCGCGCGGGCGCGAGTGGCGCCACGCGGCGACCGCGTCAGCCTATTGGCGGACTCGCGTCATCGTCGAGCACTCGCACTCTCAGCAAGACTGCCAAACAGCGCGAATTCCTCGTCGCCGCGGCCACAATCCATCCGCGCGGGCGCGCGCGCGACGTCGTCGACGGCGACCATGGCGTCCTCTCCCGGAGACTGGTACCAGAGCCTCCCGCCCGTGTGCAAAGCGTGGGGCACCGCGTGCATGGCGTCCGCGGTCGCGTCCCAGTTGGGGATGATCGATCTCTCGATGTTCCACTGGTCGCTCCCGCTGGTGATCAAAAAGTTTCAGATCTGGAGGCTCGTCACCAACTTTTGCTTCCTCGGGAGGTTCTCGTTTCCGTTCGTCGTGCGGATGATGATGATGTGCGTCCCGTCCCGTCCCGTGCCGTCCCGTCCCGAGCGTCGCCGTCCCACCGCGTCGGCCACCGGAACCGACGACGTCGGACCTTCGATCCCCGAAATTTATTTATTTCTCCCCGTCGTCACGTCAGATGAAAAAGAATCCATCCCATCCGATTCGTTCGCCCGCTGACGCGTCCCCGGCTGTCCCCACGCCCCCTCCCCCCTCCCCCAGCGCCCGCTACGGCGTCTTCCTCGAGCAACAAACCTTCGCGGGACGCACCGCGGACTTCCTCTGGATGTTACTCATCACCGGCGGGGTGTTACTCCCCGTCCCGACGCTGTTTCCTTCTGTTTCATTCTCACCCTTCGCCGGCGCGTCGCTCGCGTTCGCGTTGCTTTACCTCTGGTCGCGCGAGAACCCGAACGCGAACACGTCCATCATGGGCATGGTCTCCATGAAAGCGTTCTATCTTCCGTGGGGGATGATGGCGCTGACGATGGTCATGGGCGGCAGCGTCGTGCCGGACTTTTTGGGCGTGATGGCGGGGCATCTGTATTACTTTCTCGCGGTGTTGAATCCCGCGGCGGGGGGGCCGCGGGTGGTGCGCACGCCGGGGTTTATTCACGCGCTCGTGAAGGCGGTGTGGGGGATACGGCGCGCGCCGGGCGGCGGCGGCGCGGGGAGAGGCGCCGGCGCGGGCGCGGCGCCCGCGCCGAGGTCGTTCGGAGGAAGAGGCCGCAGGCTCGGCGCGGACTAGACGGAGCGACCGTCGTCGGTCGTGAAAGCGTGTTGAGGGCCGTTCTATACAAGCGAATGTTGGGGTGGAGTTCAAAGGCGTCAGTTGGCGTTGAAAGGCATCGAGGACGGGGATTGAAAGCGTGGCGTGGGCGGAGAGAGACGACGGCAAAAGTCCTTAAGGAACGGCGTTCACCACGCGAACGCGGTCGTATGGGAACCAGTGTATAGAACGCACCTGATTCTGTTCCAGTCGTCTCGAGTTTCGTCGTCGAAAGTCTTCTCGCGCGTCTCTCTCCGCGCCGCGCCTACGTCTTCGCGTCGCGGAGGATGAAAAGGAGGGCTTCCACGACCAGCGCGACGAACGCGGCCATCGCCCCGATCACGATGTGCGTCGTGACGCTGTCCGGGGCCATCGATTTGCCTGCGCGGGAGGGGAAGTCGCGGCGTCGGCGCGGCGTCGCGTTGGAAAAAAAAAAACGTTTCTTCTCGGACGCGCCGAGACGCACCGGCGAGGACGCCCGCGACGCCGGACGCGACGACGACGGTCAGCACGTGCGCGCCGAACCCGAGATCCTTCGCCAGCATCGACACGCCGCTCGTCCCCGCGTCGCCCTCCGCGTCGCCCTCCGCGTCGCCCTCCTCCGCGCTCTCCCGGAGCCGCATCGCGCGCCGCCTGCGCTCGTCCACCTCCTCGCGGAGCTTCGCCATCCGCGCGGCGTGCTCTGGATCCACGGGCGGCAGCCTCGGCGCGGTCAAGACGAGCTTCGAGCCGAGCATCACGTCCTGAAGGTACGGACCGTCGTCGTCGTCGTCGTCGTCGTCGTCGTCGTCCTTCTTCTTCTTCATCTTCTTCATCTTCTCGGCTCGAGACGCCTCGCACGCGCGACGCAGAAGGCGGAAGGGGACGTCGTCCGCGTCCTCGAAACGCTCGCACGCCTCCGAGAGCGACGACGATGATCTCGCGGCGTCCTCGCGCTCGGCCTCGTCGCCGCGCCGCGCGAGCGCTCGCAAGACTTTCCTCGACGCGGACGTCTGCGCGACGCGCAGCCCGCCCGCGTCGATCCGCATGTTCACCCACGCCACCATGGCGACACGACGAGGCTTGGGCGCGGCGAAGTGATGACGGACGACGACGAAGGAATGGCGTCAGCGTCAAGCGACTCGCCTGGATAAAATAATGTGACCTGATGTCCGGCCTCGACCGGGGTAACTACACGCGAGGGGCGCCGCCGCCGCCCCTCATCCATCCATCCATCCATCCCTTCTCCTCTTCGACCTCCTCCTCCTCCTCATCCTCCGCGCGTCCACCGTCTCCTCCCAACCCCAACTCACGAGCCAACCTTGAAGGCGTCGCAGCACAGCCCGTACAACACGCCGATCTTGAAGCAGTTGAGCGCCAGCGGGATGAAGCTCCCTTCGCGAAGCCACTTCAACATCCCTCGCGGCCGCTTCGGGGAGTACAACACGCTCGACAAGAACTCGCTCAGGAACATGATCGTGAGGCAGATGACCGCGTCGCCGGGGGACTCCGGGTGCGGGAAGTACGCGCACATGGAGAACCCGACGAGGAGGCATATCAACGCGACGGGGAGGTAGTTGAAGTTCTTCTTGACCTGGTCTCTGAACGAGCGCGCGATGTCCGCGTAGGTGGCGCCCAGGCGCGTGTCCCCCGGGTCGCCGCCGGCGACGCGCGCGCGGGTCTGCAACGTCAGCGCGCGGCCGCGGCCGGTACCGGCGCGACGCTTCCTCAGCGCCGCGATCCCGTGACCTCCGGTCGTCGCGCTCGCGCGACGCCACGCCCCGACGACGCGCGCGGGCATCATCCTCGCGGACGACGACGATGCCCTAGCGGCGGTCGCACAGACGGAGGAGGACGCGCGATTGGATCGCGCGGGCGCCGTCGCGGCGAGCGCGCTCGCGATCGACGACATCGCGATCTTCGTTCGTTCCGCGGACGCGGCGGCGGCGTGCGGACGGTCTCGCGTGCGCGCTGCCGGCGCTCGCGTCGAAGTGGAGTGCGCGCGTCGCTCGCGGAGGCTTATCTGGCTGGCGGGGTTGCCGTGCTGGGAGCTGGCGCGAAACTTACGCGAGATCGATGCGTTTCCGCGATCAGCGCGACCCCGGGAGCGATGAACGGTTGAAACCGTTCAAAGGCGTTCAGGGAGTTCGGGTTGTCCGATCCGTCCCCGCGCGTCCTCGCACTTCCTCAGCGCACGCGACGACGACGCGCGCGCGGACGCCACGCCGGCGCAGCCGACGCTCATCAGCGCGGCGTCGAACCGAACGCGATGAACACCGTCCCGATACCCAAGCGGAAACTCCTCCTGTGCGTCCGGTTCGACCTCTCGGAGACGGAGTCCGCGGTGGGCGCGATCGACGCGCGCTCGGGCGGCGTCGTCCACGACGAGTGCGCGAAAGCCGCCGCGGGCGCGTCCAACCTGCTCGACCCGATCGGCGTCGTCGGCTCGTGCGTCGCGACCGCGGGGGAGCTGTCCATCGAGGACGCGCAGGCGCTCCCGTTCGTCGCGTCGGCGACGCTCGGATGCGCGGACCCCGCGGTGGAGTTCAGGTGCGTTGCGTTTTTCACCCATCCATCGGTTTCAACATTTGATCGCGTCCCCTTTCAACTGACCGATGAATGAACTCGCCCTCGCAGCTGGGCGTACTCGTCCACGGCCCCGGTCGCGGTGATGCGCGTCCTCGTCTCGCTCGCTAAGTGCGACGGCGTCACCGCGCTTCGGATCGGCCTCCACGCGATGGAGCTCCTCGAGGGCGGGCCCAACGACGGGAAGATCTCGTCTCCGGGAGGGTTCGCCGCGCCGCCGCCGATTCGGCCCGGGTTGCGACACGCGCTGAATTTCGCCAACATGCTTCGTCGCACGCTCTCGTCCATCGTCGCCGCGTCCGCGTTCAAGCTCGGCGACCCGCTCGGGGCGAACAAGTTGATCGGCGCGAAAGAGGGCGTGATCGTCCCGACGACCGCGAGGTCGACGATCGCGTACTGGGCGCAGGAGAAGCCGGCGCCGACGTCGTTCGCGTTGTACGCGGCGGCGTCGCCCAAGTCGAAGAAGGCCGAGGGCGGCGAGACTGTAAAACCATACCGCGCGTTCCTCTCCGCGATCGAGAACTGGCGCGTTAAGCTCGGCCTGCGCGCGTGCTTCGTGCTCGTGAACCAAAGACCGCTCGTCGTGCCAACGGAGGTGCGAAAGGTCACGGACATCGCGGACGATCGCGACTTCAGAGTTCGCTACGCCGGCGCGTTCGGCGGACCCGAAGCGCCGCCTGGCGACGACGTCTGGCCTCTGAACAACTTCTACATGGCGAACGTCGTGTTCGTGAACAACTACGGGCGGCACGCGCGGACGTTCAAGGCGAAGGCGACGGCGTTCATGTGGGACTGGATAGGCATGGGCGCGCACGTGTGGGGCGGGGGGTGCGTGGAGATCAACGGGAGATTTCTCGCGTGGGTTCGAGGGACGAGGGAGGGGATCGACGCGTGCGAGGACGAGCTCGCGGGCGCGGTGGGGGCGAAGAAGGAGGCGCTGACGCAGGCGAGGTGGGACGTCATCGTGCCCGGCGGAAAGTAAAGCGGCGAGAAGGTTCGCTCGCGTTGAAGAGAGAGGAGGTTAACCGACGTTAACTTAAACTTCAACTTATTAACGACTACTGCATCGTCGGCGAGCGAGGCTCATAAACTATCTGATAGTGTCCTCCTAGAACAAGGAGAGCTTGATCCCCGCTCTCTGCGCGTCCGTCTTCCCGTCCGCGCGCTTCCCCGTCCCGGACACGAACGTGGACGCGGCATCGCCTCCGCCGCCCCACCACGAGCTCGCGTCCGCCTCGGGCTCGGGCTCGGGCTCGGGTTTGGGTTCGAGCTTCGCCGCCGCCGCCGCCGCCGGAGTCCTGCTCTGCACCTCCTCCCCCGGCGAGTCCGCGCTCAGCGCGTCCCTCACGAACTGCGTCCCCCCCGGCAGCGTGCTCAGCGACCCACCCGCGCTCGTCGTCGGCGCCGCCCTCGCGCCGTCCTCGGCGTCTCTCCACGCCCGCCGCGCGTCCGCGCCCCGCGCGGCGCTCTTCATAAACTGCGACGGCCCCGGGAGGTCGTTCCACGTCTCCGCGGCGTATCCGGCGGAAGCCGCGGGCGTCGCCTCCTCCCTCGGCGTCGCTCGCGCGATCGCGGACGACGGTCGCGGCGACGGCGTCGGCGATGCGAGCGCGTACGCGGTCGCCATCGCGCTCTGCACCGCGCCGAGTTTCCTGCCGCCCTGACCGACTTTCAACGCCGACGCCGGCGCCGAGCCGCCGCCGATCGCCTCGCCGCCGCCGTACGCCCCCCACGACCCGCCCACCTGCCACCCGCCGAGCCCGCGCGTGTTCTCCATCCCCCACCAGTGCCCGCCCGCTTCCATCCCGCTCGCGCCGACGACGGTGGCTTTCGACGGGAGGTACGCCGGCGGCGGCGCCGCCGCCGTCGTCGTCGTCGGTCGTCGCGGCGGCGCCGACGCCGGCCGCGTCGATCCAGGCTGGTACACCTTCGTGCCCGTCCCGGCCTGCGGCGTCGCCGCGTTGCGCATCGCGCCGTACATCGCCTTCACCCTCGGGTGCGCGCTGACGCCGCCGTACAGCGCGTCGAGGGCCGTCCTCGCGTCGTCCTCTGACGTGACCTTCCTCCGCGCTCTCTTCTCCGTCGTCGCGACAGCTCCAGCGCGGCTCCTCGCGCTCGGCTTCTCGTTGTAGAACAACCGGTCGCCGACGTTCCCGGGGCGTCGTAACTGACTCGCCTTGGCCGTTATCTTCGGCGCGAACGTCGTGTCCGGGTCCGAGGGGGACACCCCCGACGAGTTCAACGTCGGCGCCGCGTACGTCTTCGGTTGGAAAAACGCCGTCGGCCTCAGCGTGCTCGCCGTGGACGCGGACCTGAACGACGCGCCGTCGTCGAAGTCCGAGAGCGACGCGGCGGTCGCGACGACGCCGGTCGCGTCCTCCGGGGCCTCCCTCGCGTCGTGGAACTGGTCCACGGCCGCGGCGATCGCGGTCGACGCGTTGATTTTCGTGTTCCCGATGCGCCACATTTTTTTCGCCGCCGCCGATCGAAGCTCGCCCTCGGGGAGGCACTCGTCGAAGTCGTCGTCGTCGTCGTCGTCGTCGTCGTCGTCGTCGTCGTCGTCGCGTCGCGTGACGGAGTTCCGCGGGAAGATGACAGCCATGAGCATCGCGCTCGGGTCTTGGGGTGCGCCTTCCTTCTTCCGCCCGGCGTCCGCGGCGTTCGCCGTCGCGCTCGACGCGGCGGCTCGCCGCCCAGAGAGCGCCGCCGACGCACCGACGCCGCCCTCGCGCGCCTTCGCCGCCACCTGCCGCCGCTCGAGAAACTTCGCGAACTCGCGCGTGAGCGACGGATCCAGCGCGCCCACTTCCGCGGCTCTCTGCGCCGCCGCTTTCGCGGACGCTCTGGTCTTCTGAATGAACGCCGCGGCGTCGGCGCCAGCCCGCACCTTTCGCCCCTCTGTCATCCTCCGACTCGCGTTCGAGATGCGCGGCGCGAACGTGCACTCCCTGAGCTCCTCCTCCGCGATCTTCCGCCGGTGCAGCGCCTCCACCTTCGCGCGCTTCTTCTCCTGCCACGCCTGGAGGTCGAACACCGTGCGGTCGATCGACCTCGCCATGTTCGATATCCGCGGCTTGTGAAGCTTCGACTCCTCCTCTTCCGTCTCGACGCGCCTTCGCTCCGCCTCCGCGGCGGCGGCGGCGCGTCTGCGCCTCTCGAACAGCTCCTGCCTCGCGATGAATCCGCCGCGCGCGTTCGCGCCGCCCATCAAAACCCGGGACACGTTCGTCATCCCGATCGCGCGAAGCGATTCGTCCCCGCCCATCCCGCGCGGCGTCGTGAGATAATCCGTCTTCGCCATCTCTTCCCTTCTCGCCGACCTCGCCATCCCTTGCCGATACAAGTTCTCCCCCGCAGCCTCGAGCTCGCGCCGCGACCGCGACGCGACGCGGGAGTTATGTTTCTCGAGCGCGAGCGATTGGCGGCGCTCTTGCTCTTCTTTCGCCGCCGTGCGCGCTTGTTTGATGACCCAGTCGCGGTGCAGTCGGTCCTCCACCGGCTCGCCGCGGCGCGCCGCCGCCGCGGAGGCGTTGGAGGCGGCGTCCGAGCCGCCCGCCCCGGACGTCGAGGAGAACCGCGTCGCGCCGCCGCGCGTCGGTTGACGTTCCATATTCCGCGTCGTCGAACGGCCGCCGGACGACGGTTTCGGTTTATCCGGCGGCGGCGCCCACTCGCCGCGCTGCCGCCGCGGCGCCGACGCGCTTCTCCCGGCGCGTCGCGCCTCCGCGCGCGCCGCCGCCGCGTCCCTCGCCGCGCGCGCGTCGGCGTCGGCGTCGCCCCTCCATTCGCGCTCTCTCGCGTCGCGCTCGCGCCGCTCGCGCTCGCGCGCGCCCGCGTTGGAGCCCCACGCCGGGAGAGGCGCCGCCGCCGCCGACGGGCGCTCGACGCTGGCGCTTCTTCGACGCGGAAAGCCGGGGGGTTCCCGCCGCCGATCCCGATCCAAATCCCGACGCGCGTGGTTTTGGTTTTGGTTTTGGTCGAGGCGGTCGCCGTCGTCGCGCGTCGCCGCGTCGTCCCGTCCCACCCCACCCAGGTTCGACGGGAGATTTTGGCGGTGGTAATCGCGGTGATGATCCGCCGCGGCGTTCCCGTTCTCCGCGAACGAGTGCGCGCGCGAGTGCTGCGGCGACGAGTGCAGCGAGTATCGCTCGAGTATCGCTCTTTCGGCTCGGTCGCGCGCCTTGGGCGCGGGCGTCGACGCGCGCTCCGCGCCGCCGGGGATGTACGACGCGTCCTCGAGGCTGTCGCGGCACGTCGCCGGCGCGGGCGCGGGCAGCGGCGGGAGCTCTAGCTCGAGGACGTGCCTCACGGACTCCTCTCGCGGGACGTCTGTCGGAGGGCGCGGGGGCGGTCGCGTCGTCGGTCGGCGCGTCGGGATCGAAATCGAATGAATGAATCGTGGGGGAGAGGACGAGGAGGGAGGGAAGCGAGCGGCGCGCACCCGTTGGGAGACCCTCGATGCCGAACGCCGCGGTCAGTCGGACGAGCTCGTACAGCTCCTTGGAGGAGAGCGAATCCTGCGCGCGCGCGCGCGGGAAGGGAGGGGTGGACGGGGCGGGGCGGTGAGTCGAAGGGTCGTCGCGATGGCGAAATGCGGGCGGGCGTCGATTCTGCGGTGGCCCGGGAGGACGCGCGTCCTTTCGCGCGCGCGGCGCACCTGCGTCTTGGACTTGACGAGATGCGACTCGAGCTTCTCGAATATCTCCGCCCGGACGTTCGCTTTCGACGCCATGGCGGCGATCGCCGGCCGTCGCGCCGTGGACCCGCGGGAATGCGCGCGCCCTCTCAATGATCGTCGCTGAAGCTGAGAGGTCGGATGCACTGCGAATGCGATTTCTGTTTTTTGCACTGGCCCGCGGGCGCTCGCATACAAATACGACGGCGCAGACTACGGACGCGCGCGTCGCTCAAAGCTCGTCGCGTCCCCCGCCGGCGTAATCATCTCCCACGTCCCTGCTCGCGAACGCCTCCCACGCCTCCCAATCGAACCCGGTCGCCTCCCGCTCCTCCATCGCGCCGTCCGCGCCGCCGAAGGCGTCCCAGTCCTCTCCGTCCGGGTTCATCCGGCGTCCCTCCGCCGCGGCGTTTAGCGCCGCCGTCTCCGCGTCGGTTGACGTTCCATATTCCGCGTCTTCTCCCTCCCCCCCCCCACCCTCCCCGCCGCCGAGGCTCGGATCCTCCACGTGCATCTTCGCGTTGTCCAAGAAATTCCACATCCCCGGCGACGACCCGATCCCCGTCCGTCGCAGCGGCGTCGTGTGCGCCAGGCACACGAGAATCTCCATCGTCTCCAACCACCGCCCGCGGCTGGACCACCCGTGCGCCTCTTTGAACATCTCGCGCGCCGCCGCGTCGTGCGCGGTCGAGTTGCCCGCGTCCGCGACGAACGGCCCGGCGCCGCCGCCCTGGCCCGCGTCGTCGGGTCCCATGAGCCCGACGAGTTCCGTCACGACGCCGCGTCGCAAGACCCCTTTCGACTCGAGCCAGACGACGCACTCCCACTCTTTCATGTCGCCGACGCTCGACTCGACGAGGTACACCTGCGGCGACTTCACGAACGCGATGATGCTCGCGGGCTTCCTCTCCGCGCCGGTGAACTGTAACCCGCGGGTTTTGTACCCTTTGGGGAAGAGCTGCACGGACGGTAAGCCGCGGACGTCGTACCGCGTCGCGGCGGCGCGGTACGCGTCGACGTCGATCTTCGCGACTCTGACGTCGCTGCCCGCGAAGTGCACGCCTACTTCGCGGTAAAAAGGCTCGAACTGCTTGCAGTGCCCGCACCACGGCGCGTAGAACTCGACGAGAACGTCGTAGTCGGCGTCGTTCACGTACGCGTCGATGGTATCGTCGGTGAGCTCCTGGACGTACGGCGCGAGCGCCGCGTCGAGCCCCGGCACCTCGCCGTTCACGTGCTCCACCGTGTTCACCGCGCCGAGGTATCCTGCGGCGGACGTGTCGATTGGCGATTGGTCAGTTCGAGATCGTATTAGATGACATGTCAACGTGTAGCGAATCAGAATTCGGGGAGAATTCGGGGATCGCGTGGGGCGCGTCGACGCGCGGACGTGTCGACACAGACGCGCCGCCGCCGCACCTTCGTATCGATTCGGCGCGAGCACGTTCGTCTCCCCCGTGTCCTCGTCCACGGCGTACCACTCGCCGCGTTTCAAGACGGTCACGAACGGCGCGTTCGTGACCCCGAACGTCTTCGCCAGCGGCTTGTTCGCGTCCACGTCGATCACGCCGAACACGAGCGGCGCGCTCGTGGCGGGATCGATCAGTCCGCGGAACGCGTCCGCCGCGCGTCGAAACTCCGGCTCGTACCCGGTGCAGAGCGCGCACCAGTCCACGGCGAAGACGACGACGACGGTGTGGTTGACGAGCGCGCTGAAGAGCGTCTGCGCGTCCATGTTGATGACCTGGTTGGGGTCGCTCGGCGACGGCGGCGCGAACGCGCCGGTGAGGAGCCCGTCCACGGTGATCCACTCCTTCTTCGTCGCGGACGATGCGGATGATGAGGATGCGGAGGACGCCTCGACCGACGTCGACGTCGCGGCCGCCGACGCGTCGTCCGCGGACGCGCGCGCGCCGCTCGGCGCGAACGCCGCGAGGACGATCACGAGCGCCGCGAGCAGCGGCGCGGGTCGTCGGAGGCGTCGCATCGTGCGCGGCGGTGTGGCGCGTCGATCGGGGCCGCGGGGCGGCGATCGCGATCGCGCGCGAAAATAAAAAAATCTCGAAAGGCGCAGGATGCCGACTCGCGCGCGCGCCTCGCGCGGCGTGGGCAGATCCTGAGACGCGGGGACGCGCGGAGCGAGTCGATCCTCCGCCGACGCCGCGCGCGATCTGATCCTCGACGCCGCGACCCCGCGCCGCGATGGAGTGCTTCTTCCCGAACGGCGCGCCGTCGTGCTGGGGCGCGCGCGATCGCCAACCGTCGGTTCCCTCCTCCTCGGGCGCGTCCTCCTCGTCGTCGTCGTCGTCGTCCGTCTCCACGGATTACGGCGCGTCCTCCACCGCGGAGGACGTCACCGCGGGGTTAGACCTCACCGGGCGCGTGTACGTCGTCACCGGCGGCACCGGCGCGATCGGCGCGGAGGCGTGCCGCGTCTTGATCTCCCGCGGCGCGTCCATCGTCCTCGCCGCGAGAGACGCGAAGCGCGCGAACGCGACCGTGGCGTCCATCGAGGGCGCCGCCGCGAAGGTCATCGTCCAGACGTGCGACCTCGCGAGCATGCGATCCGTCCGCGCGTTCGCGGCCGCGTTCTGCGCGCTCGCGATGCCGCTGCACGGCATCCTGTGCGCCGCGGGGATCGTCGCGGAGCCTCTCTTCGACCTCACCGAGGACGGCGTCGAGCGACACTTCGCGATCAATCATCTCTCGCACTTTCTCCTCGTGCACGAGCTCACGAACGAGCTCGTGCGCACGGCGGCGTCGTCCGGGGTCCAAGGCCGCGTCGTCCTCGTCGCCTCCAGCGCGCATCACTTCGCGTATCGCGTGCGCAGAGGCGTGACGAAGCCGAGCCGCGGCATCGACTTTGCGAACTTAAACGAACCGTTCGGCTACACCGCGCGCGGCGCGTACGGACAGAGTAAGGTGCGTTCTATACACTGGTTCCCATACGACCGCGTTGGCGTGGTGAACGCCGATCCTTAAGGACTTTTGCCGGCGCGTCTCTCCGCTCATCCCTCGCTTTCAATCCCCGACCTCGATGCCTTTCAACTCCACCTGACGCCTTTCAACTCCACCCTCGACCCTCAGCTCGCGAACGTGCTCCACGCGTGGCGGCTCACGGAGAGGCTGCGCGCCGCGGGCGCGAACGTCGCCGCGTTCGCGACGCACCCGGGCGCGATGGACGCGGAGTTGAGAGCCGCGTATCTGGATTTCCCCGGCGGCGGGATGGTGTTTCAGATGATAAAAGGCATCGCGACGAAGACGGCGGCGCAGGCGGCGGCGACGCCGACGCTCTGTCTGGCGAGAAACGTCGGGACCGCGCGCGGGTGTTACTACGCGGACTGCGCCCCCGCGCGGAGCTCGCTGCCGAGCAGAGACCCGAGGCTCGCGAAGGCGCTGTGGCGCGAGAGCGAGCGGATGTGCGGGCTGGCGGAGGGGGAGGCGGCGCCGGCGTTGTCGCGCGCGACGAGCGCGGCGGACGTCGACGCGGGCGCGTTGGACGACGCGCCAGAGTCGGACGGCGACGGCGACGGCGACGGCGACGCGACCGCGCCGCTGTTGGTGCAAATACCGGTTGGACTGTCCCCGGTGAAGGTGACGCCGAAGAAGAGCGACAAGTGGGGGCTCGGCGCGGCGTGAGCGCGAGCGCCGCCGCGGCGAAAGAGGCGCATCGCGTTCTGTCGTTCGAGATCGCATCATATTTGTTTTACATTTCCGATCGCTTCCTACCCTACTCCCCGAACCCCACGGCGATCGCATCCGGAGCCGTCACGGCTGCGGTCTTCTCGTGCGTTATGTACAGATGCGCGGCGCCTCGCGAGAGACGCCGCGAGCGACGCCGACGCGTAAAAAATCGAACTTTGTTCTTCCCCGCATCCGTCTTTTTCCTCGCCGAAAGAAAAAAAACAAAAAGAAGCGCCGCGAAAACGCGACGCGTCTCACCCCGAGCAGCTCGGGCTCGGCGTCTTCGGCGGTCGGAACCCCCCCGCGCTCTGCCCGCCGCCGCCCGCGCTGGCGTTGGCGTTGGCGCACGCTTCCTCGTACTTGAAATACGCGTCCTGGATCCCTCGCACGACGTTCACGAGCGGCACGTTAAACGTCTTCCCCGTCCCGCGCGGCTTGTACTTTTGCACCTTGCGCTCCCACTCCCACGGGAGTTTCTTTTTCCGCGCGTACTTTCTCTCGAAGATGTCGCGCGTCTCGTCCGCGAGCGTCCGCATGCGCGCGCGCGTGTCGAAGTTCACGTCGCTCCACTCGATGTCGGGGTTCAACACGAACACGAAATCCTCCGCGCCGCCGCCGTCGGCGCCGCGCGTCGACGGCGGCGTCGTCGCGTTTTTTCGCCTTCCGCCGCGTTTCGACGCGTTCGCCGCCGCCGCGCGCGCGCGCTCCTCCTCGCATCGTTCGCGTCGCAGCTTCGCGTGCTCGACTCTCGCGGCGTCGCACGCTCCCGCGTCCACGCCCTTCACCGGGTTGAGCTTCGGGTGGTGACCGACGAACAGCACCTTCCGCTTGTTCGTCCGCGGCTGATGCAGGTTCATGCGGATCCACGTCGTGAGCGCCGCCCACTCTTTGTCGTTTTCGCACTTTTCATCCCCGGCGCACAGCCGCGCGTCGTCGTCGTCGTCGTCGTCCTCGCCGCCCGCGTCGCTCTCGTCCGCGTCGTCGTCCTCGATCTCCGCGGCGGGTCGCTTCGCGCCGCGGCGCGCGGGGGATACCGCTGCCTTCTCCGTCGTCTTCGTCGATCCATCCGGCGCGGCGGCGATCGCGCGCGACGCGACGGACTCGCGGCCGGCGGCGACGAGCGGCGACAGCTGTGCCGCCGCGGATGATTTCGGCGTCGGCGTCGGCGTCGCGCGCGGCGTCGGCCTCGCCCTCGTCGGCCTCGGCGGCGTCCCGAACGCGAGGGCGG
Source organism: Micromonas pusilla CCMP1545 (assembly GCF_000151265.4). Taxonomy (NCBI): domain Eukaryota; kingdom Viridiplantae; phylum Chlorophyta; class Mamiellophyceae; order Mamiellales; family Mamiellaceae; genus Micromonas; species Micromonas pusilla. Next base: position 189,341 of record NW_003315882.1, read on the forward strand.
CCGCCGCGCCGCCGCGTTCGTCGTCCGTGTGGTACCCGTGCTCTTCCATCGCGTCGAGCATCGTGCTCGAATGTTTGTTCTTGCGCTCCTCGGCGTTGCGCCAGGTCTTGTGGCGCTTCACGTAGTTGCGCGCACCCGCGACGGGCTCTGATGAACGATGAGTGGTGGAAAACGGTATCGAAGGAGACGGGCGGGCGTCAGACGAAAATTATTTACAGTTATTTCGCGCACGGGTTTTTAGTCTCGAAAAAAGCACACGTGCGGTGCGGGGTTTTTCGAGGAAAATGGCGCGGCGGGCGCCGGGTCGGTGGGCGCCGGGTCGCGCGCGCACCGTCGACGCCGACGTTCGTCGCGAGCTTCCGCGCGACGCGCGTCTTCGCGTCCTCGCGTCTCTTCGCGTTCTTCGGTCTTCCGTCCGCGTCGTTCTTCAGGTGTCGCAGCGCCTCGACGCACATCTCCATCTCCGGCGAGGCGCAGATCTCCCCCGGCGAGGCGCCGAGCCAGGAGGTGTCCGCGTCGTCCGCGTCCGACTCCGCGCCCCCGTGAGGCGGCGTCCGAACGCTCTCCGGCGGCGACGGCGGCTCGAGGAGCGCCGGCAGCGTCGCGTACATCTGCGGAGGAGGCGATGTGGGGTTGGGACGTCAGCGCGCGCGTCGCGTCGCGCGTCTCCGGCGCGCGCGTCGGACCGGTGATTCGGGTACACGAACGAAGCGACGACGTTACTCAGACAAAGAGACGTCGTTCGGTCGCTCCGGCGTACCTTCGCGAGCGCGGCCTCGACGTCGCCCTGGAGCGCGCTCCACGACCCCAGCGTCTGCGGGAGCGCGCTCGTCAGCATGCCGTTGTTCTGCGCGAGAACGCGCAGCGCCGCGGCGCGGGACGCGATGTATTGGCGCTCGTAGATCTCCTGCATGTTTGTTTTCGTTCGGACGGTACGAGGGCGTCGCGACGACGCGTTTTCCGTCTCCGGGGAAGCGGGGTCGCGACGGGCTCGAGACGCGCGCGCGCGCGAGTCCGCGGCGACGCGAGTCGTGCGCGAAGGCGTGCGAGCGCGATACGCGCGGCGCGAGCGTCGAGCGCGTGTGGACCGCGCGCGTCGTGCGGATGGCGAATGGACGGAAGTCTGCGTCGGGGAGCGGTTTGGGCTTTTCGCGAATTCTCGCGGTAAAAACGGACGGCCGGCATAAAACCATAAACCGAAAAAAAGCGCCGCTTGGTTTTGCTGTTATGCGCTGGCGAAAAGTTTGCCACGCCAGACTAGTTGCCCTGTCGCGCGCGCGTACTTTCGCGTCCCCTATCCTCGCTAAAATATCCTGCTAAAATGTCGCATAAGTACAGCTGTACAACGCTGCTTTCGTGATCTCTTTGTACCGAAATCTGGATGGTATCGTCGATGCAGTTGTTTTTGTGGACCCCTCCGACAAAAAATGTCGTGGTGTCGAAGCCAACCACGAAAACTTGGGCACCTCCAGTCCAGTCTCGACTCTCGAGCGATCTCGCCGCGCGTCGTCGCTCCGTCGCCACTTCGTCCCGCGCGCGGGCGTCGCGCGACGGCCGCGCCCTCCGCGACGCGCCCTCCGCGATGGGCGGCGGACGCGGCCCGAACAGCGGCGGCGGCCGGCGGAGCGGCGGCGGCGGGCACCAGGCCGGGCAAGGCGAGATGGCCGCGCGCAAGCTGAAGCTCGCGAAGGAGAAAGCGGCAAAGGCGAAAGCGCGCGCGGAGCGCGGCGGCGGGAGAGACGGCGGCGGAGGACGCGGCGGCGGCGGCAGAGGCGGCGGCGGCGGCAGAGGAGGCGGCGGCAGAGGCGGCGGCGGTCGCGGCGGCGGCGGATCGCCGGCCGCGGAGCAGGTCGCGATGACCGCGGCGAACCAAGCCCTCATCGGCGGCCTCCTGAACACGCTCGGCGGCGGGTCGCAACTCCAGCGCCATCACCAACCTCACGACGCCGACGCGACGCGTCACGACGACGCGTCCGAACACAGAGCTGACGTGGACCCGGAGGACGTCGAACGCAAGGCGTGGCAGGCGCTCGAAAAGAAAGGCTTCACCGCGGAGGTAGTCTCGAGAGCGATGCGAGCCACCGCGCGCGCGGTGGTCGTCGAGGGCGACCGAAAAGAAGCGTTCAACGAGCAGAAGCGCCGACGCGTGCACCGCGGGCTCGATTGGCTCATACTCAACTGCGACGAGTCCGAGCTCCCGAGCGCGTTCACGGAGGAAGCGCAGAAAGAGCGGAAGAAGCGCGGCGGCGGCGGGAAGAAGAAGAAGAACGAAGGCGACGACGACGACGACGACGACGCCGACCCCGTCGCCGCGGAGATCGCGCGCGCGTTGCGTCTCGCCGGGTTCCCTCCCGCCGCCGCCGCCGCCGCCGCCGCCTCCGCGAACGGCGACCAGTGGCGCGCGCTCGCCGACCTCTGCGCCGCGCTCGGCCCGGGGCGCGACGACGCGTTCGACGACGCGTCGGACGCGTTGGAAGCCGCGGGCGCGGGCGCGGGGCTCTCTCGCGACGCCATCGCGGAGATTCTTCGAAACGCGCAGGCGCGTTCTGTACACTGGTTCCCATACGACCGCGTTGGCGTGGTGAACGCCGATCCTTGAGGACTTTCTCTCCCGGCGCATCTCTCCGCCCGCCCCTCGCTTTGAATCCCCGACCTCGACGCCTTTCAACTCCGTTTCTGACGCCTTTGAACTCCACCCCGACGTTCGCTCGTATGGAACGACCCTCAGCGCGACGAGCTCGGCGCTTTGCCGCGGGAGAAGCACGCGCCGCGCGGGTACGCGCCCGCGCAGCTCCGCGCGACGCTGCAGTTTGAAGTCCCGGGCATCGTCCAGCTCGGCGCGAAGGTGGAGTACCTCGCGAAGCTCGAGGTATCGTTCGCGGGAAGAGACGCGTACCCGTTCGAGATTCCGACGATGCGCTTTACGCATCCGGCGTTAAGGTTCGAGGAAGCGGCGGCTGTGAATCGCGCGCTGCACGCGTTCGCCGCGACGAAGTGCGGGAGTCCGCACGTGCGCGACGTCTTGGAGTGGTGCGAGGGCGACGACGTCCCGGAAGCGGTCGAGCGCGCGAGGGAGGCTGCGCGCGCGGAGGTTCTCGGCGCGAGCGGCGGCGGCGGCGGCGGCGAGACGGGGGGAGGGCACCTCGCTCGGACGCTGAGTAAGCTGCGGTTCAGCGACAAGGCGGCGGACGACGAGGAGGAGCGCGCGGAGGCGCGGCGGAAGCAGCTGATGGAGATCAACGCGAGGGAGGAAGCGGCCGCGGCGGCGGCGGCGGCGGAGAGACCGTCGTCGGAATCGTCGGCGCCGTCCGCGGCGACGGGCGGCGGCGGCGGCGGCGGCGGCGGGGGCAAAAAGAAGACGCCGCGCGCCAACCCGGCGCCGCCTCCGATGGTCGACCGCCCGTCTGCACACGCGCCCAGCGCGGACGAGCGCGCGGCGGCGACCGAACGCCGCCGCGCGCTCGCCGCGGAGCACGCCAAGACGTCCCGCGGCGCGCGAGGCGGATCA
>NW_003315882.1:192948-396673 GCF_000151265.4 Micromonas pusilla CCMP1545
CCGCGGCGCGCGAGGCGGAGCAGGCGAAGNCCGCGGCGGAGGACGCGGCGGCGAGAACCGCCGCCGCCNCCGCCGCCGTCGCCGCCGCGGAGACGCGAGCGGCGAACGACGCGACGATCGCCGCGGAGAGCGCGCGCATGCGCGCGGAGCTCGAGCGCGCGAGGGACGGCGGCGCGATCGCGACGCTCATGGGGCAGAGGATGCGGCTCCCGGCGTGGGCGAAGACGGACGAGCTCCTCGCGGCGGTGGCGAGCCACCAGGTGACCATCGTCGCCGGCGAGACAGGATGCGGGAAAACGACGCAGCTCCCGCAGTTCATCTTAGACGACGCGATCGCGCGCGGGGACGGCGCGAGGTGCAACTTGATATGCACGCAGCCGAGGCGGATCTCCGCGACGTCGGTCGCGGCGCGCGTCGCCGCGGAGCGCGGCGAGAGCGTCGGGAAGACGGTGGGGTACAAAATCCGCCTGGAATCCGTCGCGTCGTCGTCGACGCGGATACTGTTCGTCACCACCGGCGTCCTCCTCAGACGGCTCGCGGAGGACCCGCTCCTCGCGGGGGTGTCCCACGTCGTCGTGGACGAGGTCCACGAGCGGTCGCTGGATTCGGATTTCTTGTTGGTGCTCCTGAGGGACGTGCTCCCGCATCGACCGACGTTGCGGGTCGTCCTGATGAGCGCGACGCTCAACGCGGGGGCTTTCAGCGCCTACTTCAAAGGCGCCGCCGTCGCGCAGATCCCGGGGTTTACCTACCCCGTTCAGGAGCACTATCTGGAGGACATCGTTCAGGTCACCGGGTATTCGCCGAACCCCGGGTCGGACGTGTGCAAGCGCGGCGGCAAGGGCTCGGGCGGCGGCGGCGGCGTCGATCAGAGCCTGTGGAACGCGGAGAACGACTTCACGGAGAAGCTCGCGTCGCGCGGGTACTTGGACGCGACGATCCGCTCGCTGAAGATGCTCGACCAGTCGGTCATAAACTACGACCTCGGCTTGAAACTTCTGGAGCACATCTGCGCGAACGAAGCCGCGGGGGCGATCTTGGTTTTCATGCCCGGCCTGGCGGAGATCTCCAAGCTGCACGACGCGTGCGTTTCGTCGCCGGTGGTCTCGAAAGCGTGCGGGCACGGGAAGTATTTAATCGCGCTTCACAGCACTCTGTCCACCGCGGAACAGAAAGTCGTGTTCGAGCACCCGCCGGGGGACTACCGCAAGATCGTCATCGCGACGAACATCGCGGAGACGTCGATCACGATCGACGACGTCGTGTACGTCCTGGACTTTGGCAAGTGCAAAGAAAACGGGTACGATCCGAACACGCGGATGCAGATGTTGTTAGAGCAGTGGGTCTCCCGCGCGTCCGCGAAGCAGCGCCGCGGGCGCGCCGGGCGCGTCAGAGCCGGGCGATGCTTCCGGATGTACACGCGCTTCGTGCACGAGCGCGTGTTCGCGGAGCACACGATGCCGGAGATTAAGCGCGTGCCGTTGGAGGGGCTGTGTCTGCAGATTCAGTTGCAGCGCATGTCCGGCGGCATCGCGGGGTTCCTCGGGAAGGCGTTGGAGCCTCCGAAGGAGGACTCGATCGCGTCCGCGATAAAGACCCTGCGTCAGATCGGCGCGCTGGACGACAAGGAGAATCTCACGCCGCTCGGGCAGCACCTCGCGGCGCTCCCCGTGGACGTGCGCGTCGGGAAGATGTTACTCTACGGCGCCGTCCTCGGGTGCCTGTCGCCGGTGTTGACCATCGCCGCCGTGCTCGGCGGTCGGAGCCCGTTCGTCGCGCCGTTGGAGAAACGCGACGAGGCGGACGCGGCGAAGCGGGCGTTCGCGGAGGATCAGAGCGATCACCTCGCGACGTTGAACGCGTACAACGCGTGGGTGGACGCGAAGAGCTTAGGGAAAGCCGCGGAGATGGCGTTCACGCGGGATAACTTTTTGTCGTTTCGAACGCTCGAGGGCGTCGCGGACCTGCGGAATCAGTTCTCGCAGCTCCTGCACGAGGCGGGGTTCTTAGGCGGCGGCGGGGGGGGAGGGAGTGGGCGCAGAGGCGGCGGGAAGGGAAGTCGCGGCGGGCCGAAAGGCGGCGTACCGGCGCCGCGGCAGCTGGCCGCGGGCGCCGCTCCGTTCGCGCCGGGCGCGGCGGCGGCGGCGCCGCCGCCGCCCCCCCGTCGCGGCGGCGGCGGCGGCGGCGGCCGGTCCTGGGGCCGCCGCGGCCCTCCGCCGGACGACCCGGTCTGGATCAACGCGAACCGAAACGCGTCCAACACGCGCCTCGTCAAGGCTGTCCTCGTCGCGGGTCTGTACCCGAACCTCATACGCGTCGACCCGTCGTCGAAGCCGTCGGCGCCGCCGCGGCTGTTTTATCTCAGCGAGCTCGGCAAGGACGAGACGCTTCAGGTGCACCCTTCGAGCGTCAACCACGGCGCGAAGAAGTTCTCCGCGCGGTGGATGGTGTACCACGAGCGCGTGCAGACGACGAGCGTGTTCGTCCGCGACTGCAGCACGGTGACGCCGTATCAGCTGTTGTTATTCGGAGGGAAGGTGGAAGTGCAGCACGCACAAGGGACGCTGTCGCTCGATCGGTGGGCGACGTTTAAGGCGCCGCCGAGGGTGGGGGTGCTTTTGAAGGAAATTCGAGCGCGGTTGGATAAGGTCCTGAGGGATAAGATCGAGAACTCGCACGAGGACGTCCAGGCCACGGGCGGGCCGCTCGTGGAGGCGATCTTGCAGCTGCTGAACACGGAGCCCATGACGGCGGCGCCGTCGTGAGTCGCACGAGTAGAGCGGAGAGTGAGAATATCCCGCGTGATTTTACGTATCTGACACTCTGCACACGCGTATCCTAGTCAGATACATTCGCGATCGGCTCTCGCGCTCATACTCACGCGCGCTCGCCGACGCCCACGCTCGCACCCTTCTTCGTACGCTCCACTTTTGCCGATCATGGCCGCCGCGATCCCCTTCGTCGTCCCTCTTCTGCCGCTCGCGGTCCCGAGACTCGGGCGCGGGTTCAAGCGCATCGCCACCAAATACGCGCCATCGAAAGTAGCTCCCGTCAAGCCGGTGACGAACACGGAGCCGTTCAAGGGGAAGTTCCCGGAGCGCGACGTCACCGGCGCGTCCGTCATTCAGGTGCGCCCGCCGCGAGTATCCGACGACGTCTGTCTCGCGTCGCGAAAGTCATCGCCCCCGTCGCCGCGGCCGAGGAGGCGTCCGATCCGGATTGTCGGCGAAAATATCTTTTCTGCAGCACCCCTGTAACTAACACTTCTGTCACATTTTCCCCTGCTCTCCGACGCAGCACTGCATGGCCGCGTTATTCGTCGCGAACCAGCTCCTCATGGCCGCGGTGAAGATCTGGGAATCCGACCCGGACTCCCCGTACGTCCTCGGGTTGACCCTGAACGCGCTCGCGTTCATCGCGGACGCGGTCGGTCATGCGCATGTCGCCGGCGGCGACCCAACCGCGATCGACGGCAATGTCCTCCAAAAAGGACACGCGATGACACAAGCGCTGTTCTTACTCCTCGGCGTCGCGGGGAACCTCGGCGTCATCGGCGAGAAGAAGTACGCCGGTCTCGCGCTGGAGAAAGTTCCGGACCTCGGGAAGCGAACGCTCGGCGCGCGGATCGCGACCAACCCCAAGGTCATCATTCCGCTCAACCTGTGGCAGACCGCGCACGCCGCAGGGGTGTTCGGGCTCGCGTGAAGGAGGAGGAAAGAAAAACGCTTCGACGGCGTACATTATGAATTATAAAATGAATTATTAAGGTCTCTACCATTCGTCAATACGGCGTGTCGTCGTCCGCGCCCGGTCGGCGCTTCTTCTTACCCCCCGCCTTTTTCCCCGCGACGATCGCCGCCTGTCTCTTCACCTCGTGCTTCAACAGCGCGCTTCTGCACACCGCGACGCGCACTTCGAACACCTTGATCTCCTCCCGCATCTTCTCCATGTTTTCCTTCATCGTGTTCAGCGGCGTCGCGTCCGCGTTATTCTCCCCGCGGTCCTCGATGACGCCCTTCACCTTTTCGAGCTCCTCCGTGAGGCGCGCGAGCTCGTTCGTCATCGAGCTCGTCGCCTCCGAAGCCGCGTCGTACGCGCGCTGCGTCTCGTCCAGCTTCTCTCGACGCGTCCGGTACTCGTCCGCCAACGGCGCGAGCTGCGCGTTGACGTACGCCTCCCTCGTCTCGATCTTCTCCAACGCCCCCGCGACGTCCTTCACGACGCCGTCGAGCATGACGCGCACGTCCGGGAACGTCCCCGCGATGCTCCGCCGGTGTTCGCGCGCCGACTCGAGGTGCGCGCGCCAGTCTTTGGCGTCGGCGGCGGCGACGACGCGCAACTGCGGCGCGACGCGCTCGAGCTCGAGCTTCCACGCCGCGGCGTCCACGTGCGACTCGATCGCTCGCGCGTCTTCGATCTCCTCGAGGGTTTTCGCGTGCGAGGCGGCGTCCGCGCCGAAGCTCCCCGGGGATTTCGGCGCGGCGCCCGCGACGATGTACGCCTCCTCGGACGCGTCCGAGTCGCTCGCGTCGTCGTCGTCGTTTTCCGCGTCGTCGTCGGCGAACGCCCCCCTCCCCAAACGCGCGCCCTCGCCGCCGCTCTCGAACGCGCCCTCGTGCGCCTCGTACGTCGCCATCTCCGGGGGATCCTCCTTCGCGTGCTTCGGCCGTCGAAGCCGCGGCATCGCGCGCTCGAGCGCGAGATCGCACAGGCCGTTCAGGACGCCCACGGCTTCTTTCCCGGACGCGCGCGTCAGCGCGCTCGGGGAAAACTCCGGCGGGTCGAACCCGAGCTTGGCGCACTCGTGGAGGATCGCCGCCGCGCTCGTCTTCTGGTCGTCGCTCTCTCCCGGCGCGAGGTGGCCCCGTCGCCCGCAGAGCTGGACGAGGAACGCGGCGAGGGCGGCGTAGTGATGAAACCGCGCGTCGCGGTCGCTCGACGAACTCTCCGCGATCGCGAACGTCGCGCGCGTCAGGCGCGGCCACGGCGGCTTGCGCTTCGCGCAGAACTCGGTCTCGTAGTTCAGGAGCTTGAGCTTCTCGAGGATGAGCTCCATGCCGACGTCGGCGTCGACGTCCCCGAGCTCGAGGCTCGGAGCGTCGTCCCCCATGGTCGCGGCGTTGACTCTGACGTCGGGATGGTTCGAAAAACGGCACCTCCTCAACGACTCTTCTATAATACTCGCGGCGACTGGTTTTCATCACTACACGTACACGCGCCTACGACGCGACGACGCCATCCGCGCGTCACTCCACCCACCCGCGTCGCTTCAAGTGCACGTCCGCGAGCGCGGCCATGTAATCCCCCGACCCCCGCCCGTACGCGCTGTTCGCGGCGGCCGCGATGTCGACCCTCGCGCCCTCCGCGTCCCCTCTGCTCTCCTTATACAGCCCGAGATATAACTTCGCGTAAAACTCATCCGCCGCGCTCCTCTTCGCGATCTCCCTCATCCTCTCCTCGCTGCCGTCGCCCGCGAACAGCGCGTACGCCTCGCGCATGTATCCGCGCGGGTCCGGGCCGACGGTCAGCATGTTTTTCTTCGCGCCCTCGAAGGACCCTCGCGGCGACCGCGCCTCAGGGTCGTTCCATACGAGCGAAAGTCGGGGTGGAGTTGAAAGGCGTCAGTTGGAGTTGAAAGGCGTCGATAACGGGGATTGAAAGCGAGGGCTGGGCGAAGAGATACGACGGCAAAAGTCCTTAAGGATCGGCGTTCACCACGCCAACGTGGTCGTATGGGAACCAGTGTATAGAACGCACCTCGCACAAAAACGCCCAGATGGCCTCCTCCGTGTCGTTCGGGTTCACAGCGACGTCTCTCCTAAACTGCGCCGCGCCCGCGTCGAAGTCGTCCAAGTAGTACAGCGAGAGACCGCGCTGCCACATGTACGGCGCTCTGCGGCCGTCCAACGCGATGACCTGGTCGAAGTCCGCGACGCTGCCCTCGACGTCGTCACGCGCGAACTTGGCCATGCCGCGCCTGGTGAGCGTCGAGATCGGGTCCATCGTCCCCGCGGCGGACGCGGCGGACGGGGTGGACGCGAGGGCGACGGACGCGGCGGTGGCGGCGGCGGCGAGCGCGTCGCGGCGTGGGATGCGATGCCGACGAGGACGACGTGAAGGGCGCGTGGACGTCCAGTTCGACGACGAGGCTGCTGCGCGAAGGGCGACGTCGATGTCGTCGTCGTCGTCGTCGTCGTCGTCGTCGTCGTCGTTCGAGGCGCGAGGTCGCGAGGTCGCCGCGTCGCGCGTCCCAGAGGCGCGCGCATCGCGCGTCCGGTCGTCGACGCGCGCGCGTCGCCGCGCCACGGGCACGGCGCGGGGGGTCAGGAGCGCGGATATCGACGACATCGACCGCGCGTGCCCGTCCAGAGAACTAATGACGACGCGAATCCGCGAGCGGCTGCAGTGACGCGTCGCGACGTTTCTCCCTTCCGAGACGAACTTTCGTTATCCGCGCCGCCGTCGAGAGGGGGGGCATTCGTCGACGCGCGCACGCACGCGCTCCCGATTCCAACGACGCGCGCCGCGATGAGCGCCGCCACGATCTCCTCGCGGACGCTGACGACGCCGGCGTCGCTGACGCGCGCGCGCGGGGCGTCCTCGCGCGCCGCCCGCGCCGCGTCGCGCGCCGTCGGCCCCGTCGTCGTCCGAGCCGCGAAGGGCGACGTCCTCCTCGAGGTGAAAGACCTCACCGCGAAGGTCGCGGAGACGGGCGAGACGATCCTCAACGGCGTGACGCTGACGATCAAAGAAGGCGAGACGCACGCGATCATGGGGAAGAACGGCTCGGGGAAGAGCACGTTCACGAAGGTGCTCGTCGGGCATCCGTCGTACGAGGTCACCGGCGGCACCGCGGTGTTCAAGGGAAAGGATCTGCTCGCGATGGACCCGGAGGACCGAGCGAGGGAAGGCCTGTTCCTATCGTTCCAGTCCCCGATCGAGGTCCCGGGCGTTAGCAACACGGACTTCCTTCGGATGATGTGCAACGAGCGGAGGAAAGCGCGAGGGGAGGAGGAGCTCGACCCGCTCGAGTTTTACGGCTTCCTCACGCCCAAGCTCGACCAGCTGAACATGGACCCGTCGTTCCTCGCGCGAAACGTCAACGAGGGCTTCTCCGGCGGCGAGAAGAAACGGAACGAGATCTTACAGCTCGCGGTGATGGAGTCCGAGATGAGCATCTTAGACGAGATCGACTCCGGGTTGGACGTGGACGCGCTGCGCGACGTCGCCGCGGCGGTGAACGTTCTCAAGGAGGGCGACAAGGGGTTGCTTCTCATCACGCACTACCAGCGGCTGCTGGACGCGATTCATCCGGATTTCGTACACGTCATGGAGAAGGGGAAGATCACGCAGACGGGGGACAAGTCCATCGCGTCGAAGCTCGAGGAGGGCGGCTTCGCGAGCCTCGCGTGATGAGTGATTTTGTACGATGTGAGCATCAGGTAGAGGTCGTCGGAGCGGGGGGGGCGCGAAGAGTACGGTAGTGAAATTGGAACAGCATGATGTTGCTCTTGTGAGAGAAAACCACGCTCTTGCGCTTTCGTCCATCAGAAATCGACGCGCCGTCCGCCTCGTCCGCGACCGCGACCATAATGCGAACGCCGACGCGCGCGCTCGCGCTCGTCGTCGCCCTCCTCGCGACGTCGTGCGCGTTCGCCACCGCGCAGATGGAGTTCGATCTCGTCACCAGGCGCGTCCGCCCCCCGTCCATCGCGCGGGCGGATCCCGCTCCCGTCCAGATCGGCGGGCCCCTCCCTTCGCGGTCCTTCCGTCTTCTTCTTCGTTCGATCTGTTCCGTCCTCTTCTCGCCCTGACCCTAAGCCCACCCCACATCCATCGCATCGCATCGCGCTTATCATATCGTCCCATCCCATCGTCCGTCCATCTTCGCAGCGGCTCGGAGAAGGAGCGCGCGCGGTGCGTCGACGAGGAGCTCGGTGCGAACGTCCTCGTGTTGATGTCCTACGAATCCGCCGACGGCGCCGCCGTCGACGTCCGCGTCACGGATCCGGACGGTCGCGACGTCTACGTCGCGAAGAACAAGGCGCGAGGCAAGGCTGGGTTCACGACGAAGATCGCGGGAGACCACAGCGCGTGCTTCACGAGGTCGCGGCCGCCGGGCGGCGGCGACGACTTTTCGTCGAACGACGGCGACGGCGTCGCGCACAGGGTGAAGCTCGACTGGAAGAAGGGCGTGGCGGTGAACGATTGGAACAAGATCGCGAAGAGAGGCGATGTCGCGGACGTCGCGACGGACTTGCGACGCGTGGAGGCGGACCTTCGAGGGGTGCACCAGGAGATGATGTGGCTGCGGCGGCGGGAGGAAGAGATGCGGACGATCAACGAGAAGACCAACGCCAGGGTGGCGTGGCTGTGCGCGATGTCGCTGTGCGCGTGCGTCGCGAGCGGGGCGACGCAGTACGCGTACCTGAAGTATCATTTCAGGGCGAAGAAGATGATTTAACGGAAGGAATTCATCGCGAGCGCGCGTAGTAGTAGACGACGCGAGCGCGATGCCCCGCGGTGGACGTTTCGACGCCGGCCTCGGCAGACTCGGAAAGTTCATTTTATCAATGCATCATCGTCATTGTTTGTTTCCCCGAGACGCGTGACAGGATGACGAGATCTGCGTAGCGAGTCACTCCTCGGACGCGCCGCATACCTCGCGGCGCGCGCGATACTCGATCTCCGTCCTGCGCGCGCTTCGCGCTCGCGTCGCGCGCATCGCGTCCGATGCCGCCGAGGTGAGGAGAGAGAGGCGCGAGGAGGACTCGAAGGACCTCTCCTCGGACGGACGTTACCGCCGAGGGGAGACCGAGATTGTTAGCGCCCGAACCGCGTCGTCGGCCGCGCCGTCGTCGTCATGTTCGAAGGGCAGCTCACCGCGGTGCTGAACCGCACCTTGGGAGCGTACGTCCACGGGATCTCGTCCAAAGACCTCTCCGTCGCGGTCCTCAGCGGAAACATCGTGCTGAAGAACCTGCGAATGAAAGCGGACGCGCTCAACGCGCTCGGCATGCCCTTCGACGTCCGCGCGGGCGTCGTCGGAAAACTCACGCTTCAGGTCCCGTGGCGCGCGCTCGGACGCCAGCCCGTGATCGCGACGTTGGACGAAGTCTACGTCGTCGCCGGGTTCGCGTCGCAAGACGCGTCGCTGAGCGTGGAGGAGAAGACGAAGCGATGGAACGCCGCGCAGGCGGAGCTCAAGCGCAAGATCGTGGACGAGGGCGAGCTCGCGTGGCTCGCCGCGAACGCCGCGACGGGCGGCGGCGCGACGAAGAACGCCGCCGCGCAGCCGCCGGCGAACGACGGCGACGAAGGCGGCGGCGGGTGGCTCGCGGGCATGCTCGACACGATCCTCGGCAACCTCGAAGTGCGCGTCACGCGGATACACCTCAGATTAGAGGACGACCTCGGCGGCGCGGATGGCGCGGACGGCGCCGGCTGCGCGTCCGAAGCTTCTTCCGCTTCGAACCCGTTCGCCGCCGGCGTCACGCTCGAGTCCTTATCAGTGAGCACGGTAGACGCCGACGGCGCGGAGTCGTTCTCCGTGAAAGGGCTCGCGGAGAGGATGCGAAAGTCCGCGACGCTGTCGCGCCTGGCGATATACTTCGACGTCGGCGCGAAGACGTTGAGGCCGCTGGGGACCGCGGCGTGGAAAGACGTCGCGTCGTCGACGCTCGCGGCGGTGATGGAACCCGGGACGACGTCGAGAGCGTTCGAGGCCGCGACGGCTGGCTCGAACGTCCCGACGGAGAAGGCGTCGAAGGCGTCGAAGGCGTCGGCGTCGGAGGAGGACGTGAAGGCTTCCGCGCTCGCCGCGACGGAGCAAGCGTCGCGGCGGTCGTTCCTCCTCGCGCCCGCGTCCGCGCGGGCGCGGTACGAACGCCGAGGTAAAATCGAAGCCGCGTCGGAGACGCTGGCGTCGCAACGCGTGTACCTGCGCGTCGATTCGCTCGCGGCGACGCTCAAGTCGTCGCACCTGCGCGTGTTGTTTTACGCCGTCGAGAGGTTAGAGCGCGACGCGAGGCGCGCGCCGCACGCGCACTTGCGGCCGTCGGTGTCGGTGAGGGAATCGCCGAGGGCGTGGTGGACGTTCGCGACGGCGGCGGCGAAGCTGAGACGATCCGTCGACGCCGCCGAGCGCGGCGGGGAGCTCAGCGTGCACCGCGCGATGGAGCTCATGCGCGCGCGGCGTGCCTACGTCGACGCGTACGCCGCGCGCGCGCTGTCAAAGCCGAGGCCGAAGAAGGTGAGGTCTGGCGAGCGGTGGCCGAGGGCGTTGGCCGTCGGCGAGGCGCCGGAGATCGACGCGATCGAGGCGTCGCACCCGGCGCACAGCTGCGTGTTGTTCCGCGCGCTCGCGCACCAGCGGTTGAAGCAGACGACCGGGGACGACGTCCAGGACGGCGTCGCGAAGGCTTCCGGCGGCGGGTGGTTTTCGAGCTGGACGTGGGGGTCGTCCGGGAAGAAGGACGACGGCGGCGGCGCGGAGAACGCGGACGGCGGCGGCGACGGCGAGATGAGCGCGAAGGACTGGGACGCGCTCCAGAAAATCTTCGACGTGGAAGGCCACGCCGCGGCGGCCGCGGCGGCCGCGTCCGCGGTGTCCGACGACGCGCTCCAGGCTGAGTACTCCGTGCGCGTGGGTTCGATGTCTCTAGAGCTCGTGGACGACGAGAGCGGCGGCGGCGGCGGCGCGTCGCGACAGAACGTCGTCGTGTTGCACTCCGCCGCGAGCGGCTTCGTCGCCGGCTCGCGAGCGTTCGGCGCGGCGAGGGCGGACCACAGGCTCATCGTGTCCGGGATGGAGCTCACCGCGAGCGGCTCGACGCTCGCGCGCGTGCGCGGCGGGCGCGCGTCGCGGGCGTTGGACGACCGCGCGGACGCGGACGACACCGCGCGGATTCTGTGGGGCTCGGGCGCGGACGGCGATTCCGATTCCGACGACGACGACGACGCTTTCGCGGACGCGTCCGCGGACGTGGAAGACCTCGGCTTGGCGTCTGGGACGGACGACGACGCGCGCGCCGCCGCGCCGCCGCCGCCGCACGCGCTGTCCGTGAAGTTCGAGAACAAGCCGAAGCCGCGATCTCCGCGCGAGGAAGACGAAACGTCAACCGACGCGCCGCCGCCGCCGCCGGATATCGTCGTCGCGGCGACCGTCGCGCCCGCGTATCTGACCGTCCTCCGCGCGCCCGTCGACCGCGTCGTCGCCGTCCTCACGCGGCACAAGTCCGAGGCGCTCGCGGCGCAAGAGGAGACGTTCAAGCGCGCGGTCGCCGCGAGCGCGAGCGCGACCGCGGCGGCCGCGCAAGAGCGCGTCCTCGCGGCGTTGAGCGAACGCCCGGTGATTGACGCGTCGGTCGTGATTCACACGCCGCACGTCGCGGTGCCGTCGCGGCCGGGGCTGGACGCGGCGACGCTGCTGCTCGACTTAGGGCGGCTACGTCTCAGGAGCCGCGACGCCGTCGAGCTCGGCGTGGACGTCGCGCAGAGGCGGATGTTCAGCGGATTCGCGATTGAAGTGTCGGAGATTTCCGCGTCCATCGCGCGCGGGGTGTCGGACGCGAACGACTGTGGCGTCGGCGGCGCGAATCCGACTTTGGCGTTCGAGGACGCGTCGCCGCTGCTGCCGTCGTTCGGCGCGCGCGCGACGGTGCTTCAGGCGCTCGCGCCCGTGCCCGGGAGGGCGTCGCTCGACGTGACGTTCACCGCGAACGCGCTGCGCGCGGCGGTGTCGCCGCGGCGGATCGACCAGCTCGTCGCGATCGCGGAGCATCTCTCGTCGTCGTCGGAGCGAATCTCGACGGGCGGATACCACGGCGGCGGCGACGACGACGACGACGTCGCGAGCCTCGCGGGGTCGGACTTCACGATCGGCTCGGACGTGAGCGCGGTCCCGGGAGACGGAGTCAAGGGCTGGATTTTGCAAGTCTCGTTCGGGCGTCTGCAGTGGACGCCGTGTCTCGTGAAGGTGAACGACCTCGGGAAGGTTGAGATTTTCGCCGCCGGCGTCGCCGGGGGACTCGGCGCCGTCGCGGGAAAACCGCTCGCGGCGCCCACGTTCGTGACCACCGGGGGCGCGCTGAAACTCCGCGCGAGCGACGCCGCGGGGAAGAAACACGCGATGATCGTGTCTCCGGACGCGGCGTCGACGACGAGCGCGATGGAGAGAATTCGCGCGGCGGCGGGCACCGGGGCGACGAGTCATTTCCCGGATCTCGTCAAGTCGAACCGCGTCGTTCGGTTCAAGTCCTCGAGGGCGATGACGAGGGTGAAGGAGGCGATCAACGCGGGCGCGAGGAACGCGCGCGCCAGCGCGGGCATCGCCGTCGCAGAGGGAGACGAACCGGCGCCGACGGAAGCGGAACCGACGCGCGACGGCGCCGCCGGCTCCGCGAAGGAAAAAGACGTCGTCGACTCGATTCGATTCACAGCGACGCTGTCGGAGCTCTCCATCGTCGTCGCCGCGCCCTTGGACGCGCCGCTGTCAACCCCGGCGGAGAGAGCGTCGTCGGCGTCGACGTTGACGCGCGTAGACACGATGAGCAGCGAGCACGCGGACGAGTTTTACGACGCGAACGACGATGTCGAGTGGTGGCGACGCCGCGGCGGCGGCGGCGGCGGCGGCGCCGACGACGACGTCGAACGCGCGCTCGCGCGAATCGTCCTCTCCGACGTCGGCGCGACGTATTCGCAGCGCGATGACGACGTGAACGTCGCGCTCAGCCTCGCCGCGTTTACGGTGCACGACGCGTACGCCTCGGACGTAACGAACCGGCGATGCACGCTGCTCACGACCGGCGCGGCGAGTCGCGTCGGCGGTAAGGGCGGCGGCGAAAACGAAAACGTTTTCCACGTGACCTACGCTTCCATCGCGCCGGGGTCGAGCGCGTACGCCGGCGTCGACGCCGAGATCGCCGCCGTGCTCGGCCCGCTGTCGATGTCGATTCGAAGACCGACGCTCGCCGCGCTCGCGGCGTTTCCGTCGCTCCTCGGCGGCGCGCGCGCGAGCGGTTCGGAGACGACGACGACGACGACGCCGACGGCGGCGGCGGCGGCGAACGCGGATGTGGTCGCCGCGGAGACGGGAAAATCCCGCGTGGCGATGGCCGTCACCGCGCGCGTCGACGCGCTCCGACTCGCGCTGCTTCTCGAAGACGCCGAGGACGACGACACCTCGCGATTGAATCCCGGGTGCGTGCTGGAGGCGAAAATAACGGACATGGACGCGGCGTTGACGCTGTATCCGTCGACGACGAAAGTCGAAGCGTCGATGGGGACGCTGCGCGTCACGGATCCGCGTCTGCCGCCGGCGCATCCGTACCGGTACATCGTGAATCCTTCGCGGGGAGGGATCGACTCGGACGCGTCGGCGGGGTCCTCGCTCGTGACCGCGTCGTACGAGAGCTTCGACGAGGGCGAGCAGGCGGACGGCGCGCTGTCGAGCGTCGCCGCGAACGTCGCGTCGTTGCGCGTCGTCTTCTTGTACCGCCTCGTGACGGAAATTTCCGACTTTTTCGACGGCCTCTCCGTCGCGATCGCCGCTCCCGCCGCGTCGTCGTCGTCGTCCAAGGCGACGACCGCGTCGTCGTCCTCCACGTCATCATCCACGTCACCATCTGCGGCGATGCGATTGGACATCGCGATGGACGCCCCCGTGATCGTCGTCCCGCGGCTCACGTCCGACGTGTCGCTCGCGTTGGAGCTCGACATGGGCGCGCTCGGGGCGAAAAACGCGCTCACGCAGACGCGCTCGACGCGACCCGACGCGGCGACGCGAACCGCCGCGAAATCCAAATCGTCCCCGGGGCTCGACAGCCTCGCGTGCAGCGACGACGAAGACGACGATGCCGACGCAGACGAAGAATACGACGCGGGGGCGTCCGCGGCGACGATCGTCGATCGCACCGCCGTGCGGCTGTCAGGCGTCAACGTCGTCGTCGTCGGCGGCGACGCCGCCGGCGCGGGTCCGCGACGCGTCCCACTCATGCGCTCGCCCGCGGCCGCGGAGGCGGTGATCTGGCGTCGTCTCGGCGGCACGCGCGACGCGGACGACGACACGCCGGAGACGGTGGTGCGCGCGGACGTCGAGCCGCTCATCATGGACATCTCCGCGGAGGACTTCCGGTTGCTGTCCACGTGCGTGTTGTCGAACATGGCGGAAAAACCGTCGAGGATGGAGACGCCGGCGAATCCGCTTCGGTTCCCGCGCGGCGTCGCGACGACGGACGCCGAGGACGCGTTTCGCGCCACCGCCGCCGCTTCCGGACCTCTCGGGACGTTAGAAGAGGGCGAGACCGAAACCGGCGACGAGGACGACGCCGTCGTGAACGCCGCCGCGCCGCCGCCGCACTCGCGCTTCTCGCTCGCGCGAGACGAACCCGCCGTCGTCCTCGAAGGCCCGACCGTCGTCACGACGCGCCTTTCCGTCCGCGTCGCGCTCATGGAGCTCGCGCTGTACCGCGGCGGCGGCCGAGGCGAACCGCTCGCGACGCTGTCCGTGCACGAGCTGTCCTCCGAGGTGTGCGTCTTGGACCCGGACACGTACACCGCGCGCGCGTCCGTCGCCGCGGTGGAGCTCGAGGATCTTCGATATCTTCGATCGAGACTCGACGGCGGCGGCGGCGGCGGCGGCGGAAGCGAAAGGCTCGTCGCGTTCGGCGGGTGCCCGTCCGCGGAGCGCGCGACGATCTCGCGCGAGCGCGGCGGGCTGCTCCCGTTGCTTCAGCTCGAGTCCACGACCGGCCCCGCGGTGGGAGGCACGCGCGCGGGGGCGACGCTGCAGCGGTTCACGCTCGAGGTTGAGCCGACGTTTCTTCTCGACGTCGGCAGGGTGTTTTACCCCACGCTCGCGGGCGGCGGCGGCGAAGCCCCGGAGGAGGTTCTCCCGCGCGACATCGCGCTCGCGCCCGGGGTCGTGCACGCGCTCGACGCGGACGTGGTGTTATCGAAAGGCGTTCGAATCGTCGCGGATGGCGGCGCGGGCGGCGAGTACGTGCTCGACGGCGGCGGACGCGCTTTGCGCGTGCGCGAAGCCGACGTCTTCTCCGGTCCCGTCATTTTCGTCGGACCGAAGTGCGTGTTGACGCTAAAAAACGTCCTCGTGGAGATCGAGGCCGCGTGCGGCGCGAAAGCGGCGTGGCCGTTCGTCGTCAAGCTCGCCGCGGGCGCGCGGTGCGTCGCGGCGCCGGAGGATAAAGTATCCTTCGCGTCGTCCTCGGCGTCCGTCGCGGATTGCGATCGCGAGCTCCCGGCGTCGGCGCTCTCAGCCTCGGAGACGGCCGCCGCGGCCGGCGCTACGACCGCGGCGGCGACCGCGACCGCGGCGGCAACGCGGACGACGTTTTCGTTCCGTGCGACGTGCTTAGAGCTGCGCGTCGTCGGCGACGGGCGCGGGAACGGCGACGCGGGCGATAACGCCGGGGAAGACGACGCCGTGGATTTTACGCTCGGCGTGAACGCCGAGTACGTCTCGGAGACGCGCTGCGCCGCGGACGGCGGCGACACGGACACGGACGTTCAGCTGCAGCTCGCGCGCGTCGGCGTGCGCCAGTCCAGCGGGAGCGACGGAAACGACGCGAGCGACGGCGACGGAGATATCCTCGCGCCCGTGGACGTCACGATGCGTTACGCCGTGCGCGCGGATAAAAACGGCGTTCAAGACGACGAAGCGCGAATCACTCTCGGCGCGTCGCCGCTGTCGTTCTCGCTCTCAAACGAGCGCGTCGAACTGCTCTCGCGCCTGTCCGCGCGCCTCGCGTCCGCGTTCGCGTCCGCGCCGGTCGCGCCGTGCCGCGTCTTCAACAAAGTCTGGTCCAGCGACGAACTCGGCGCGAGCGCCGACGACGCCGCCGGCGGCTTCGACGAAGGCGTCGGCGGCTCGACGAGAGGCGCCGCCGGGTGGTCCATCTGGCGTCCGCGTCCGCCGTCCGGGTACGCCCCGCTCGGCGACGTCGTCGCCCTCGGCGTCGCCAAACCCCCCGCCGACCCGGTGACGGTCATACGCGCGTCGCCCGCGTTCACGTCGCCGCCGTTGGCGTTCGAGCACGCGGGGACGAGGACGCCGCCGTCCATCGCCGCCGCGGGGCTCGTCGCGTGGACGCCGACGCCGCCGCCCGGGTTCGTCGCCCTGGGCGTCGTCTGCGCGCCGGAAGGTTCGGGGCCGCCGCCGCTGGACGCGATGCGGTGCGTTCGAAGAGAGCTCGTCGTTGCCGCGGAGGGCGTCGTCGGGAGAGCGTGCGCGGGCGTCGGCGAAGCGCCGTTGTGGGTCGTGAACAACGCGGCGCGGACGTGCGTCGCCGGCGGCGCGCGCGCGGCGCGCGCGTTGGACCTTCGCGTGCCGACCGGGCTCCCCGGGGAGAAACGCGGCGCGAGCGGTGGCTCGAGCGCTTCTGCGGCGTCTTCGTCGACGACGACCGCCGCCGTGGATGTCGACGGATTCGGTAGTAACGTTCCGTTAACCGGCGTTACCGCCGCGCCGGTGACGATGACCGTCGTCGATTTCGAACGCGTGTGGTGGGATTTCAAATCCGGCGCGAAGACGCGCGTGTCCGTGTGGCGTCCGAAAGTCCCGCGCGGATGGGGCTCGTTCGGCGACGTCGCGGTGAACCGCCTCGAACCGCCGGTGTCCACGGTCGTCGTTCGCGTGATCCCCGATCGCGTCGAACGCGGCGCATCCGGTCGCCCGCGGTCGCCGCCGACGACCCCGCCGATCGGCTACCACCTCGTGTGGAAAGACTCCGGTTTCCGCGCTGGGCGCAGCCGTCACAAGCAAGGCACGATCTCGTTCTGGCGCCCGGTCCCGCAGGACGGGTACGTCGCCATCGGCGACGTCGCGTCGCCGTCGCACGCGTCCCCGCCGAAGGACGCGGTCGTGTGCTTGAGAGCGGACCTCGCGCGAGCGTTGCCTCAGTTTGCGTTCAGCGAAGGCGCGGCGTGGACCTCCGCGGGCGCGCACTTCAAACTCGGCAAGAGACCTGTGGCGCTGTTTCACCCGAACGCGTTCTCGGAGGACTGGACGTCGTTGGGGACCTTCCTCGCGGCGCACGCGGAGGAGGGGAAGTCGTTGAGACCGCCGGAGATGGCTTACGCGCCCGAGTACGCGCGATGGAAGTCCCCGACGGACCAGGACGGCGGAGGCGGCGGGTACGTCTTTTCCACGCGGCTCGACGTCCTCGACGCGACAGTCTTCGCGGACGCGGCGGCGCGACGCGCGCCGCTCGCGCGTCTGTCCTTACGCCGCGTCTCCGTGGACGCGAAACTCACCGCGGATAACGACACAACCGCGGAGGTGTCGTGCACGACGGAGCTGTCGCACTTCAACGCGAGGACGGCGGCGTGGGAGCCGGTCGTCGAGCCGTGGTCGCTCGTCGCTCGGTACGCGGACGTCGTCGACGCGTTGGACGCGCCATCGAAACGCCGAGCGCTGGACTTCACGCCGCCGGGGTATACCCTCCGCGTGGACGGCGCGGGGCCGTTGCGAACGGTCATCACGCATGCGTTTCTGGATGATCTGATCGGCGCGTACGCGGCGTCGATGCGCGCGGGCGGCGAGAAGAAGACGACGCACGCCGCCGCCGCCGCGAAGAAGAAGAAGATGAACGAAAACGACGGCGACGGCGTCGTCAACGCGACGGGTCGCAGGGTCTGGACGCGCGCGAAAAACGGCGTCGTCACGGAGACGAAACCCGGCGGGATCTTACCGGGCGTCGGCGTCGAGAGAGCGCCGCCGGCGTCGCTTCTCGCGAACGGCGCGGAGGACGGGGTCGTCTCTCCGCGGTCGAGACCGACGTCGTCGGAGCCGTGTTACGCGCTGATCGAAGTGCTCGCGTGTCGCGCCGTCGGCGTCGTCGAATCGCTCGACGCCGCGTCAGACGACGACTCCGTCCCGCCGCCGCCGCTTCGCACGCTGCGGTTTTCTTTGGACGGCGTCCGGGGAGACGGCGGCGTCGATCACGATCACGCCGCGTGCACGATCGCGCTGGAAGACGAAACGTCAACCGGCGCGGCGCTCGTGGACGTCGTCCCGTGGCGGCTCGCGAACGCGAACGCGAACGCGAACGACGCGGGCGACGCGTTCGGCGTTTTGCGTTTGCGCGCGGAGGTGACGCACACGTCGCACGGCGCGATTCAAGCCGCGCTGGGGGAGTCGCGTCTCGATGCGCGCGTGGCGTCTTCCGCGATCGACGTGCCGTCGGCGGTGCTGCTGCGCGCCGCGAGCGCGGAGACGTGGTTTCCGAGCGATGACGGCGAGTGGTACGAGCTGGAGCCGTCCGCGGCGAGCGGATCGAACCGCCGCCCGCGCGTGCGACTTCGCGTTCGGCTCGTCGAGGGCCTCCAACTCCGATCGCCGCGCGCGAGAACGCCGCTCGGCGCCGCCGCGATGATCTCGAGCGCGATGTCGTCCGTCTCCGGGGACTTCGACGGCCTCGCGATCGCGGACGCGGGCGTCGGCGGCGGCGACGGCGGCGGCGGCGGCGGCGACGGCGGCGCGGGACGTTTAGAACGTCTGAAACTCTACCGCGCGCATCAGCTCGAGCTCGTGTGGTGGTCGCGAAACTCCGGGTCGATACTGGACGTCTCCGGGTGGCACCCGGTGTGCCCGCCGGGGACGGCGCTCCTCGGGACGTCCATCGTCGCCGGGTTCAACGCCCCGAACGAGGCGTTGATCGCGCGCGCGCCGTGGCTCGACCCGGCTGCGTCGGTTTCTTCGGTTTCAAAACCGTCCGTCGGCCCGTCCGCGACGGCGCCCCCCGTCGGGTTCGCGCGCGTCTACGCGGACTCCGGGAAGCGATGGATGAACGACCCGAACGGCACGGTCGCGATCTGGCACCCGGAGGCGCCGCCGGGGTACGTCGCCGTGGGATGCGTCGTCACCCCGGATCACCAGCCCCCGGATCCGACGAAATTCGCGTGCGTCCGCGCCGATCTCGCGGCGCCGTCCGCCGCGGCGCCGGCGCCGCTGTGGTCCAATCACGGCGCGCACAGCAAGCTTGGGAACGAACAGCTCGCGCTGTATCGCACCGGCGTCGCGGGCGGCGCGGGGTGGACCGCGGTGTCGTCGCATTCGCGCGAGGACGTCGAGCACGCGGAGTTTCCGCCGTTTGAGGTGCGTTCTATACACTGGTCCCCGTACGACCGCGTCGGCGTGGTGAACGCCGATCCTTAAGGACTTTTCCCGGCGCGTCTCTCCGCCCAGGGTCCCTCGCTTTCAATCCCCGCCCTCGACGCCTTTCAACTCCATCTGACGCCTTTCGACTCCACCCCGACATTCGCTCGTATGGAACGACCCTGAGATTCGGTGGGACGTCGCCGCGGGCGCGAGCGTCGAGGAGGCGTCCGCGATCGCCGCCGCCGCCGCCGACGACGCCGACGCCGACGACGACGCCGCCGTCGCGACGATAGGCGGGCCGAACATCGCGCTCGCGCCGAACGGCCCGTGGGCGCCGGTGGGGTCGCGTCGGCTCGGCGCCGCGACCGCGGCAGCGGTGGCGCTGGGCCCCGCGCGCGCCACCGCCGTCGTCCTCGATCGGAGGCTCGGGACCCTTCGCGCGCCGGCGACGGCGACGTCGCATCTGCCGTTCGAGATGGAGGCGCGTCTCGTGACGTTGAACGTCGTCCCGGACGCGGTCGCGGGCGGCGCGAAGAAGAAGAAGATAAGGCGCGGTGGCGGCGGCGGCGGCGACGCGATTTCCGACGTCGCGGACGTGTACGAGTCCGAGCGGTTCTACCCGTTCGTCGGTTGGACCGAGCCGAAGGGCAACCTGGACGAATACTTCACCGGTCGCTTCGGCGAGCTCGGCGGCGCGAACAGCACGTCACACTTCCCCGACGTTCCTCTCCCGGAAGGCTGGCGATGGGACGGCCCCTGGGAGCTCGACCGGGGCGTCAGCGTGGACGCGAACGGGTGGGCGTACGGCGCCAACTGGGTCACGAAGTGGGGGCACGGTTCCGGCAGCCGCGGGATACACGTCACGCGGCGGCGGCGGTGGACGCGCAGACGCGCGCCGATCGACGCGGACGACGCGGACGACGTGGACGCGGACGACGACGACAGAGGGAAGCTCGCCGCGGATCCGTCGTCCTGGAGCGGGGTGTTACGCGCGCAGGAACCGGGGCGGCCGCCGGCGGATCCGCTGCCGTTGCCGCTCGGCTGCGGCGGCGCCGCCGCCGGCGGGTCCACCTCGTTGGGCCTCGACGTGCGGATCCCCGGGAGGACGGAGTGGGCGCGGCGCGACCCCGCGGCGTTCGGGAGCGCGTGGCCGATTCCGATCGGGCGGCTCGCGCCGCGCCCGCGCGCGCGCGACGGCGACCCGATCGTCAACGGACACGGGCCCTGGTTAGCCGAGTGCGTCGACGCCGCCGCAAACGCCGCGTCGTCGTCGTCGTCGTCGTCGTCGAATCCCACGACGTTCGTCGTCTTCACCGCGGAGCCCGACCTCGAGGTGAGCTCCATCGCCGGCGTGGACGCGCTTCGGGGCGGCCGCGCGTGGCGGCTCGCCGCGCACGCGCCAGTGACGATCCAGACCGCGCTGCC
This sequence comes from Micromonas pusilla CCMP1545, assembly GCF_000151265.4. Lineage (NCBI taxonomy): Eukaryota > Viridiplantae > Chlorophyta > Mamiellophyceae > Mamiellales > Mamiellaceae > Micromonas > Micromonas pusilla. The sequence continues at coordinate 213,491 of NW_003315882.1, forward strand.
GTGCGCCTGCGCGTTCGTCCTCCGCGCGCCCGACGCGTCCGCCGTCGCGACGGGCGTCGCGCGTCCGGGCGCGCCGTGTAAGATAACCTCCGCGGATCCGCGCGTGCCGCTCGCGCTAGAGCTCACGCCGCTGATGCCCGACGGATCGCCCGCGGGGACGTGCGCTAGCGCCGTTCCGCTGCGCGGCGGCGGGCCCGTCGCGGAGTTGTGCGTCGGCGGCGGCGGCGGCGGCGACGACGGCGGAACGTTGCGTCTCGCCGTCGCCGTCGACTTCGCGTGCGCGCCGTCCCCGGGCGCGGCGGCGCCGCCGCTCCTCGTGGACGTCCGCGCGCCGTTGATGCTGGCGAACGGGTGTCCATTCAGCGTCCGCGCGGGCGCGCTCGAGGCGGTGAAGAACCGTCCGATCGCGACGACGCGCGTCGACGCCGGCGCGCAGAGGATGCTGCCGACGCCGCAGATGAAAAAGTTTGCGAAAAAATCCGACGGCGGACATCATCGCGACGACGACGACGCGTCGCTGACCGCGCGGCGGACGATCTACATCGCCGCCGCCGCGCACGACGGCTCGGCGTTCGGAAACCCCGCGCGCGTGGAGATCGAGCCCGGGGCGGAGCCGACGCGGGCGCTGATGCACACGCCGTCCGGGCCGGTGCTCGCGCGCGTATCGTCGCAGCCGTGGGCGCCGAAGGGCGCATCCGCCGCGGCGCCGCGGCCGTGCTTGCGCGTCTCGATCGCGCCGTCGCTCTCGATCGTGAACCTGTCGTCGGTCGCGGTCGCGGTGAGCGCGACGGGCGCGACGACGCAGACGTTCGCGCCGGGGCAGGGGCCCTGGCCGGTGCTCCACGCGCCGGAGAGACCCCGCGGGCGCGGCGGCGGCGGCGGCGGCGGCGGCGGCGACGACGACGACGACGTCGAGATCGCGTTCGCGATCGACAACGCGCCGTCGTCGGCGCCGCTGTCCGTCGCGGAGGTCGCCGCGAGCGCGACGGGGATGTGGATATCCCCGCCCGCGCGCGGCGGCGCGGCAGTAACCGCCACGGTCGCGGCGTTACACGTCGCGGCGGAGACGACCGCGGAGGGGTGCCGACTTCTCGTCTTGCGCGGCGGGAGCGCGCCGGAGGAGTGCTCCGCCGCGTCGTTGCGCGTCGCGAACCGAACCTGGCGCGACGTGTCCGTGCGGCAAGTCAGGCGAAAGAACGGCGCGGACGGCGCGGAGGCGTGGGACGCGATCGGACCGTGGCTTCGCGTCAGCGCGGGGTCGTGCACGCCGTGGGCTCTGAGCGATCCGTCCGCGGCGGCGGCGGCGGCGGCGGCGGGCGCGTCCATCTCGACCGCGCCGTCGCGGCGGCGCCGCGAGCGCGAGATCGTCCCCGCCGAGGACGACGTGGAGACGGGCGGGGAGGGCGGAGAAAACGACGAAGACGACGACGACGACGACGACGACGACGGCTACTTTCTCGCCGGGTACGACGGCGACGCCGCCGACGACGCGTCCTCGAGACCAAACTTTGTCGAAGTCTGCGTCGGCGACGTCGACGACGTCCAAAGCGCGCGCGCGCGCGTCTCTCTCCCGTCCGCGAGCGCGTCCGACGCGATGCCGACGGACCCGCTGGATCGCCCCGCGGCGATCGTCCGCGACACGAGCGGCGGCGCGTCCGCGCACGACACGTGGCACAACGTCTACGCCGTCCGCCGCGTCTTCGACGCGGACGCCGGCGCCGGCGCCGGCGTCGCGTCCATCGTCGTCGCGCGTCACGCGGCGTCCGGCGTCGACGCCGGAGAAGCAGAGCGCGCGCTTCTCCCCGCGCCGAAGCGACGGCAGCTCGTGCGCGAGTCTCACGTCGAGATATCGCTCCCCGTCGCGTCGTTATCCGTCGTCGACGGCGCGGACGAGCTGCTGTTGGCGTCGTTGGACGGGTTCGAGCTCGCGTCGCGGTCGGGGCTCGGCCCCGGCGGCGGGTCCGCGGCGATCGAGGTTGCGGTGCGGGGCGTGCAGGTGGACGACCAGTGCCCGAGGGCGGCGTTCCCGGTGATCGCGTACCATAACCCGGCGCACGGCCCGCTGTTGAGGGCGTTCGCGACGACCGCGCCGATCGAAGCCGGCGGCGACGGCGAAGGCGCGGGGAGCGGCGGCGGCAAAGACGCGCGGCACCCGGCGATTTCGGTCAACGTGACGCGGGGCGGCGTACACCTGCGCGTGCACGAACCGTTCCTGTGGCGTCTGTCCGACTTCGCCGCGCGGCTGCGCTCGGAGCGGATGACCGTCGCGAGCGGCGGGAAGAGCGGCGGCGCGGGCGCGGGCGCGGGCGCGGCGGCGGCGGCGACGGCGGCGGCGGCGGACCCCGTCGTCGTCGTCGGCGCGATGCGCATCTCCCCGATTCACGCGAAGATCACGTTCAAACCGTCGCCGGACTCGCGACCGAACGGCGTCGGACCCGCGGTGTCGTCTGTGCTCGCCTTCTTAAACCTCGACCGGCTCCCGATTCACATCGGCGAGTTTCGACGCGCGAGGGAACGCGCGCGGTCGTCTGCGTTATCGAAGCAAGTGTACGGGCACGTCAAGGCTGAGGTGTTGAAGCAGACGCTGCAAGTCCTCGCGAGCGTGAACCACCTCGGAAACGTCGCGGGGACGCTCGATCAGTTCGGGGATAAGATTCGGGACCTGGGCGGCCTCATCGGCGACGACGTCATCGGCGGCGAGTCGCGGCGAGGCCGCGGCGACGACGGCGGCGGCGGCGGCGGCGGCGACACCGATCTCTTCGACGACCTCACCGGCGGCAGAGTCAACGTCGTCACCGGCGCCGCGCGAGGCACGGGCGAGCTCGCGAAGGGCGTCCTCGGCGGCGTCGCGGGCATATTCACGAAAGCCGGGAAGGGGTTCAAGAAGAGCGGCGTGCAAGGCTTCGCGAGAGGCGCGGCGCAGGGCGTCGTCGGACTCGGCACGAACACCGCCGCGGGTGCCGTAAATTTCGTCGCGCGCGTCGTCGAAGGCGTCGACGCGACGATCGGCACGGCGCAGGACACGGTGAAAGGCGGCCAGGACGCGGCCGCGGCGACGCGTCGAAGGCTCCCGCTCGCGGTCAGAGGCGACGGCGTCGTCCGACCGTGGACGCAGCACGACGCGAACGGGCTGCGTTTACTTCGCGTCGCGCGCGCCAAGACGGACGCCATCGGAGGCAAGACGCGGCCGTTCGCGAGCGATCGGTTCGAAGCGTCGCTCGCGATCGCGGACGGCCGCGTGCTCTTGCTCTCGAACGCGCGCGTCGGCGTCGTCGCGGCGGCCGAGGAGAGAGTCGAGTGGGTGTTGACGTGGGCGCAGGTCGCGAGCGTGCGCGTCGGCGAGGGCGGCGATGACGACGGCGGCGCCGTCGTCGCGATTCGAGCGCGCGGCGACGGCGCTCGGGCGATGAGACTCGCGCGGTGCGAGAATAACGCGAGGGCGAGGGAGGTCGTCGCGCGAGTCGGGGACGTGTGGGCCGCCGCGAGGGCGGCGAGCGTCGGCGGCGGGGGGGGAGGAGGAGCGGGTGGGGGGTTCTGACAGAACAGAGGGGTGGCGGGGGACGACGACGACGAAACGTCCAGAGATGAACGAACGAAGTGGTCCACCTTGACAACTTACGAATAGTCACATGTTATTACTCGCGCGCTCGCCACACTCTCCCCCGCCCCGCGTCTCTCGTCGGGTGCGCGATCGCTCGTCACACGGACGCGTACTTGTACCCCCCGTCCGGCCCGACGACGACGGTCTCGTCCTTCGGCTGCTGCTTCGCGTTGACGGTTTCGAAAACCTCGTGAAATTCCACGTGCGATCGCGTGTTTCGGTCTTTGTCCATCGCGTAGCACAGAAACACCGCGTCGACGACGTTCAAAACGACCATGACGAAGAACGACAGCACGACCACGGACACGACGAAGCACACGCCGCCAATCACTTTCGCGTACATCGCGCCGTTCGTCGTCCCGGCGGCGGTGTACGACGCCAACGACAGCAGCCATCCGGCGATTCCAAACGCGCCCGCGACGACAAACGTCGTGAACTGCAAGATCCGCGCCGGGAAGAAATACGTCGCGTACGCGCTGAGAAAGTTGCGCTTCAAGAGATCGGTGACCGACGTCGCGGCGTCGCAGAACGCCTGGCCGGTCATCGCCGCCTGCAACGTCGCGAACTTCGAGAGGTACTCCACGAAGGCGTATATGCACTCGAGGCAAGTGAAGAGTAAGCACGCGAGTATGTTTTGGTTCTCGCGCTTCCGGCGGTTGTTCTCGTTCGCTTGCTTTAAGATCTCGATCATCGTCAACACGAACGAGCCGAACGCGATGGTTCCGAACGACGGTCCCGCGGCGTTCGCGAGGACTTCGCCCACGGCGCCGGCGTTCTTCGTCCCCGCGGGGGCGAAATACCACTGACAAATCACGCCGCCGACGAGGTACACCCTCGTCTCGAGCGCCATGCAGATGACCCAGATCGCGGTGATGGACGCGAGCGAGATGAACGCGATCGCCCAAGCGTCCGTGTTGAAGTCGCAGCAGTCCACCGCGCCGCCGCCGTAGTCCACGCACTTCGAGCCGCTTCGGCTCACGGCGACGGAGGAGACGCCGACGACGCCGTTTTGCTGCGCCGCCGCCATAAAATACGCAGCCGGCAAGAGGTAAAACAACGTCCCGAGCTGCAGCGATATCGTCGCGGTGACGATGTGCGGGTTATCGTTCAAACCTTGCGTCGAGACGGACAGCATCGACGCCACGAGGTTGAGCTCGTCCCTCCAGAGGTAGTAACAAAACGCCGTCAGCGCCGTCAGCGCGGCCAAAAAGAGCGAAAATACCAACGCGCCGGACATTCCGATCGCGACCGCGACGGCGCCGAGAATCGCCACCTTGGCGTACACGACCCCCCACACCATCGCGTGCGCGTGGACGCGGAACGCCCACAGGAGCGCGATGCCGAGCGCGAAGGAGCCGACGAACGCGGCGACGAGCCACGGCCACGCGGTCTCCGCGAATTCGTTCTTGTCAAAGTACTCCGAGTCCGGGCTGTCTGATGAGCTGGCGTCCGCGCCGAGGGACGCGGCGGCGGCGCCGCCGCCGCCGCCCGACGCCGCGGCGGCGTCGCGCGCCGCGTTCGCCGCGAGCGTCGCCGCGAAGTCGTACTGCGGGCCGTCGCACGCCGCCCCGGACGTCATCGCGGTCTCGTCCGGGGCGTCGGTCTGGCCGTGGAACGCCATCGCGCCGCCGACGAAAACCGCGAGGACGGTCAGGCCGAAGATCCAGGACCACAGGCGGTCTTGCTTTTGTCTGCGGCGAGAGGTCGAGGGCGGGGGGCGGGGGGATGGTGAGGAGGGCGGCGAGGGAGAGAGGCGAGGGCGTCGTCCGCGTCGGATTTCCGGAAAAAAAAGAACGCGCCCCGTGGCGAGATCTGGTGAGAAGGACGTACCGCGGGCCGGCGTTGTAGACGCCGTCCGGGAGGGCCGCCGCCTCGATGGGCGCGTAGCCAATCTCGCTGACGCCCATGACGAAAAGACCTGCGGCGAGGTGGACGGCGCGGGCGAACAGTGAGGACCGACGGTGGGTGCCAAAATAATGGTGTGTTTGTTTTTCTCTCGGGTGCCAAATTGCCGTGGGTTCAATTTCACCGCTCCCGTGGGTGGAAATGTCGTCTCTTTTCCTTTTAACGTGTTCGATCAACCCGCGCGTTTGACGCGCATCGCGGGTCGCGGATGACGACGCGCGATCGCGCGAGGACTCGATGTTTTTCTAGCTAGGGTTCGCTCTCCCACGCCCTACCCGTCACAGCCTCGAGCGCGCTCGAGCTCTCCCCACGCACGATGGCGCATACGATGTGCTCGGCGCCGTGCGCGATCGCGCGCGCGCTGCGCCGCCCCGCCGCGAACCGCGCGACGTCCTCGCGACGCGCCGCCGCGACGCGCGCCGCGTCCGCGTCCGACCTGAGGCAAGACGGCGAAGTCTCGAGCGACGCGTCGCGCTTCGCGATGTCCTCCGTCGCGCCCGAGAAGGCGGAGGAGGCGTCGTCGCCCAAGATGAAACCCAGAGCGGAGAAGCTCGGGGACCCGCCCGTGAACGTCGCGGTGCGAACGTCCGGCGGCGAGATGATCGACTGCTTCACCGCCTTGGAGCGCAACCGCGTCATCTTCATCGGCGATCGCATCGACGAAGACGTCGCGACGTCGGTGTGCGCGAAATTGCTCGCGCTGCAGTACGACGCCCCGGACAAGGACATCACGATCTTCCTGAACTGCACCGCGGGGACGCAGTACTGCGTGACGACGATCCTGGACATGATGGACTACGTCTCGAACGACATCAGCGTCGTCGCGATGGGGTGCGTCGCGGGTCCGCCCGCGATGCTGCTGGCGGGGGCGACTAAAGGGAAGCGCTTGGCGCTGCCGTCGGCGCGCATAATCCTGTCGCAGCCCCTCGGCGGCCTCTCGGGGACGTCGTACGAGGTGAAAATTCAGGCGAAGGAGCTCTCGAGGAACGCGCGGTCGCAGGTGGCGTTCTTCGCGAAGTTCACCGGGAAGAGTTTCGAAGACATGGGCGAGTACTTGGTGCGAGACACGTACATGTCGCCGAAGGAGGCGATGGAGATTAATCTCATCGACGGCGAGATCGGCGTCGACGCGAAGATCGGCGGGATCGCCGCGGGCGCGTGATCGACGACGTGCGACGCACGTTTGCCGTGATTCGATTATTTTCCACGGGGCGGCGTGGACGGGGGCGAGCGAGCGACGAACGGAGGAGTGAGTTAACCTTGGAAGCGCTTCGCCATTGTAAGAAAATACTACGCGTGATGACTCGACTCGACGCGACTCGACTCGAGAAACCTTAATAAGAAACCTTCAAAACGCGAGAGGCGGCGGGCGTCACGCGTTGAGGTCGAGAGCGGGAGGTCTGTCCATGATCCTGACCGCGAGCGGCGCGGGGAGCGACTCCCCGCGGACGTTCGCGCGCGCGATCGTCTCCGCCGCGGCTCTGCGCGCCGCCTCGACGAGCGCCAAATCCGTCTCCACTCTCGCGAGACACAGCGTGTCCTTGTGGCCGCTCTGCCGCGTCCCCGTCAAGTCCCCGGGGCCGCGGTTCCGTAAATCGCTCTCCGCGACTTTAAACCCGTTGTTGCTCTGCTCCAAAACTTTCATGCGCTGCTGCGCCGGGTACCCGGCCTCGTCGCCGAGGAGAAGGAAGCACGACGACGCGGTCTTCCCGCGGCCGACTCTGCCTCTCATCTGATGCAACTGAGCGACGCCGAAACGGTCCGCGTCTTCGATGATGATCAGAGACGCGTTCGGGACGTCCACGCCGACTTCGATGACGGTCGTCGCGACTAAGACTTGCGTCTTACCGTCCTTGAAGTCCTTCAACGCCGTGGCTTTCTCGTCGCTGCTTTGCTTCCCGTGAAGAATCCCAAACGTCACCTCGGGGTATTTTTCCACGAGCCTCTTGTGCTCCTCCTCCGCGGACTTGAACCGCTCCATCCTCTCCGCCTTGCTCTCCTCCACGAGCGGCAAGATGATGTAACACTGCGAGCCCGACTTCACGGCGTCGACCATGTACTTATCGTACGCGATGTGGTGGTCTTTGCTCATGAGGATCTTCGTGAATATCGGCAGACGACCCGCGGGCTTCTCGTCGATGCAAGAGATGGCCATCTCTCCGTGTTCGCACATCGCGAGCGTCCGCGGAATCGGCGTCGCGGTCATCGTGAGCATGTGCGGCATCTGCCGCCACTCCACAATCCCGTCCTTCGACCGCTCGGGTTCCGGTGCCGCCGCGGCGGCGGCGGATTTTTTGCCCGTCTTCTTCTTCTTCTCCTTCTCTTCGCCTGAGAGCCGTTCCATACAAAAAAAGTTCACCGGTCAGTTGAAATGGGACGCGATCAAGTGTTGAAACCGGGCGATGGGTGAAAGCGTTTGTATAGAACGCACCTGAGTCGTCGACGCCGCCGACTTCTTCCCACAGCGACCGATCCTCCGCGTCGGCGTCCATTGGCTTCGCGGGCTTCGCGGGCTTCGCGGGCTTCGCGTCCTCGAACAGATGCCCGACGACGGGCCCTTTCTGCAGGAGCATCGCTCTCTGATCCACGCCAAACTTGTGCTGTTCGTCCACCACGGCGAGCCCCAAGGACTTGAACTTCACGGCGTCGTGAACGAGCGCGTGCGTGCCGATGACGATGTCCGCGGCGCCGCTCTCGATGTCCGCGAGCGCGGCGTCCCTCGCCCTCTTCGGCGTGCTGCCGGTCAACAAGACGATCTTCGGGGGCTTCGCGAGCCGAGAGAAGATCTCCGCGAACGTCCGCTCGTGCTGCGTCGCGAGAACCTCCGTCGGCGCCATGAACGCGCCCTGGTGCCCGTTGCCGACGGCGGCGAGAATCGCGAGCGCGGCGACGACGGTTTTCCCGCACCCGACGTCGCCTTGCAACATCCGCAGCATCGGGCTCGTGCCCGCCATGTCGTGTAAGATCTCCTCCATCGCTTGCTCTTGACCGCCGGTCAGAGAGAAGTCCAGGACGCTTCGGAGCTCGTCGCAGAGCCGCGTGGACACGATGGATAACCCCTCGCCGCCGCTCTTTTGCGCTTCGACCCGCTTGAGCAACAGCTCCGTCTGTAGCTCCAACAGCTCCTCGAACGCGATCCTCTCGCGCGCCGCCGCGACCATCTCCACCGACTCGCCCCTGTGTATGTGCGTCATCGCCTCGAGGTGCGACACGAGCTTCAGCTCGGGAAGCACCGTGGACTCGACCCCGAGCGCGACGGTCAAGGGATCCGCGGGGAGATTCGCTCTCAGCGCGGCGACGGCGGCTTTTTGAATCTCCCTCCACTTCAGCGGCTCCAAGTCGTGCTTCTTCGGGTACTTCGAGTACACCTCCACGGTCGCGTGCGGGGGCACGTCCATCGCGAGGGATGGGCTGTCGAGCGTGAGGTACTGCTTCGCGTTCTTTCCGCTGAAGACGCCGCGGACGCACGCGTACGCGCCGGGGACGAGCATTCGTTCTGATTCCTGCGGGACGTACGCCCAGAGCGGCGCTTCAAACGTCGCGACGCCGCCGACGCCGTCCTCGGTTTCGATCGCGAGCGTCGCGGGCTGTTTGTATCCCCCCCACCGACCCCCCGCGTTCCCTTTCAGGTAGCTCACGACCGTGCCTTGCACTAAGACGGACGTCCCCAGCTCCATGTCGCCGCGCCAGCGGGCGTACTCTTGGTACTTTCGTGGGTAACACCTCAGGACTTGTTGCACGGTGGTCACGCCTGCTTTCTTCAACACGTTGACCATCTGCGTCGACGCGCCGTGATTCTTCAGCTCGTCGATCGGGATACCCTCCCACGCCGCGTGATCCTGACGCAGCCTCGCGTGGTGCGCCGCGAGCTCGCGGTCGATCGCGGCGCCGTCGTCGGAGACGGACGAGACGCCATCCGTCCTCGGCGCGTTCGACGCCGCCTCGCCCGCTTCCACCATTCTCGCGAACTCCATCGTCTCCGGGACGAATCCGGTGATCGGGTCCGCGGCGAGCCAGAACGGCTTCCTCGCCGGTCGCGCGCGCGCGGCGTCGTCCTTCGCCGCCGCCATGGCGGGTGGTTTCTTGCTCTCGAACGCGTCGTCGTCGTCGCCGCCGTCGACGTGCGCCTCGAGCTCGTCCAGCTCCTGCGCGACCGCGGACGCGCGCGCCACGTCCGACCCGTCCGCGGTCGCGATCGGCGACGTCCCGACCATGTTGTTCGTCGACGGCCACGCGACGTGCGCCTTCGCCGCGGCAGCCGCAGCCGCCGCCGCAGCCTCGGAGGATTTCCGCCGCAAGTTGTTTTTTCCCGTGTCGCCCAACGAAAACGAGTGCGACGCCAGCATTCGCGCGGCGGCGCCGAGCTCGCCACCGCCGTCGACGCCGCTCACGCTCGTCCCCGCGGTGGCGTCGAAGCTCACGCCGAGCATCGCCTCGACGATCTCGCCGAGGACGCGCGCGTCCGCGCCAGCCCTGTGCGCGGTCTCGCCGTCGACGGGTTTCACGTCGTATCGCGTCGCGAGCGCCTCCATCTTGTGCGAGCCAAACACCTCCGTTTTCGGCACCAGCTTCCGCGCGATCGGGAGCGTGTCCACGAACCGCCAGTCGTCCGGAAACTCCCGCTGAATTCTGTCGTACTCCGCCTTGAGGAACCCGGCGTCGAACTGACGCGCGTTGTGCGCGGCGAGGATGACGCTCGCGCCGCCGCCTATGTCGGGGTGGAGTTCAAAGGCGTCAGGTGGCGTTGAAAGGCGTCGAGGGCGGGGATTGAAAGCGGGGGGTGGGCGGAGAGATGCGCCGGCAAAAGTCCTTAAGGATCGGCGTTCACCACGCCGACGCGGTCGTATGGGGACCAGTGTATAGAACGCACCTCGTCGACGCGCCTCGTCGACAAACTCTTCCAGAAGCTCCGCCGCGCGGACGAATGACGGCACCCCGGGGTTCGAGACCATCGCGTTCGTGATCCCGGTCAGCCGCGTGATTTGCCCCGTCAGGTACGTCCTTCCCGGGTTCACGAGCGTCGACATCGGCGCGTGCGTCTTGTCGTTGAGGTCGTACGCCGCGATCTCGATTATGCGGTCCTTAAGCTTGGCCAAGCCAGTCGTCTCGAGGTCGAACACGATGACGATCGGGACTTCCATCGTCGCGGCCGCGACGGGAGGCGGCGGCGAGAGCGGCGAGAGCGGCGCGGCGCGCTTCGCGCGCGCTTCCTCGAGCCTCGACGTGAGCGGGGAGACCGCCGCGTTCGCGTCCGCGTTCTTCGCGTCCGATTCCGCCTCCGCGGAGGAGGAGGACGCGCCCCACTTCGATTTGTAGACGCCGCTCGTGGGCTGCTCCCGCGCGCGGCGCTGCGCCGCGCTGTCCGCGCGCTGAGTCCTCGCGACGTCCGCCGCGGGCGGCGGCGTGGACGCTCTGGGGGGGCGCCACGGCGCCGGCGCCGGCGTCGCCGTCGCCGTCGCCGTCGGCGGCGGAACGATCGTCGTCGTTGTTGACAGCTCGCCCGCGCGCTCCGCGTGGACCAACGCGGACCCGAGCCTTCTGAGCAGCGCGTCGCGCGCGCGCCCGTCCATGCGGCCGTACGTCGCCGCCTCCGCGTGGATCGCGCTCAGCGCGCCGCAGAGCTGCGGCGACAGCGCGTCGCTCTGCTGCGCGAGCCGCGCGAGGTGCTCGCACAGGAAGTGCTCGAAGTCGACGAACGCGCGCCCCGGGGAGTTGGGGCATCCTTTGGCGATCTCGTAGTCCAGCCCCGATCGAAGCTTGCTCGTGACCGCGCTCGCGTCCGAGGTGGTCGCGCGCGCCGCCGCGGCGTTCGCGGCGAGCCCGCGCGGGGACGGTGCCCCGGCGGGCGGCGGTCCCGCGACCGCGCCCGTCGCGCGCGACGACGCGCGACGTCCGAGCGATCGGTCGCTCGCGCCGCGACGACGGTGAAGCGACGGGCCGTCCGCGACGCGCGCGCCGCGTTTGAGCGCGTCGAGGCCGAGCCGCGAGCCGCGGCGCGCGAGGTGATGCATCGTGCTCGGCGATGGGGTCGTGTGGCTGGACATCTACGCCTCCATGCCTCGCCGCGCGCTGCGCGTGTGCCGTCGTTCGCCGCGATATTTTGAAGTAGTTTTGAGGTGTTTTGGCACTGTTTTGACCTGTTTTGGCGCGCTGGAGGACTGTCGGAGAGTACGAGTACGGCAGTTCGCGTACTCTCTGACTCCATTCGCATACGAAATCGTAGTCTGTGGCTCCAGTCGCGATCTGCACCGTGTTTTGGCTAAGATGCGGCGTCGCGACACCCGCACACGGCATACCCGCACCGCCCTCGCCGCACGCACACCACCCAAGCGCGTTCTACAACCATGGCGACGATGACTTCCGCGGCGCTCGCGCCGGTCACGCGCAAGTCCGCCCCTCGCCGCGTCGGGTGCGTGCGTCTCCTCCCTCTCCGTCGCGCCGCGCCGGGTTCGCGTCCGTCCGAGATAAATCAATCAAATCAATCCGTGATCGATCCGCCACCGCTCGCTCGCGCCGTCGCTCACCGCGCCGCGCACCGCATCGCACCTCTCCCTCTGGGTCCCATCCGCAGGCCGAGTAAGTCCCGCGCGATGCCGCGCGTCGCCGTCGTCGCCGCGGCGACGAAGACCGCAGACCTGAAGCCGAAGAACGCGTTCTTCTTCCCCGGTCAGGGCGCGCAGTCCGTCGGCATGGCGAAGGAGCTCTGCGAGGAGTGCCCCGCGGCGAAGAAGCTCTTCGACGACGCGTCCGCGATCCTCGGATACGACCTCCTCGACGTCTGCGTCAACGGACCCGCGGATAAGCTCAACTCCACGGAGGTGTCCCAGCCCGCCATCTACGTCGCGTCGCTCGCGGCGCTGGAGAAGATGAAGTCCACCGAGGAGGGCGCCGCGCTCATCGACGCCGTCGACGTCTGCGCCGGTTTGTCGCTCGGCGAATACACCGCGCTCACGTTCGCGGGCGCGATGTCGTTCGAGGACGGCGTGAAGCTCGTGAAGCTGCGCGGGGAGTCGATGCAGGCTGCCGCGGACGCGACGCCGTCCGGGATGGCGTCCGTGATTGGACTCAGCGCGGATAAAGTGAAGGAGGTGTGCGCGGCCGCGTCGGAGCAAACCGGCGGCGAGCCCGTCGAGGTGGCCAACTTTTTGTGCAACGGCAACTACGCCGTCTCCGGCTCGATCCCCGCGATCGATAAGGTGGCGGAGATCGCGAAGCCGGAGTTCAAGGCGAGGATGGTCGTCAAGCTCGCGGTCGCGGGCGCGTTCCATACCGACTTCATGGCGCCCGCCGCGGAGGCGCTCGCGAAGGGGCTCGAGGCGTGCGATTTCGTCGAGCCGCGCATTCCCGTGGTCTCCAACGTGGACGTCGAGCCGCACGGGGACGCGGCGTCGATACGCGCGACGCTCGCGAAGCAGCTCACGTCGCCCGTGCAGTGGGAGAAGACGATGACGACGCTGCTCGGCGCGGGGATGGAGGCGTCCACGGAGGTTGGCCCGGGGAAGGTCATCTCGGGGATCATGAAGCGCGTGGACAAGACCGCGAAGTGCGACAACTTCACGGTGTGATGAGCGCGAGACGCGAGATGCTGTGTACCCCGAGTAACGTAACGGCTGGTAATTTGGCGTTACATTAATATCGAATATATTTTTTCACACGTCGTCGTACACCACGGGCGCGGAGGCGTCGCCCATGGCCGCCTCCGCCGGCGCGGCGGCCGCTTCGCCGCCGCCGCCCGCCGCCGCCGCCGCCGCCGCCGCCCTCGACGCCGCGAGCTTCTTCCTCAAGTCCGTCTCCGGGAGCTCTTCGAGGCTCGGCGGCGGTTTCGGGTCCGCCATCGCGGCCAAGAACGGGTTCGACGGGTCCGGCATCACGCGCGTCGCCGCCGCGGCTTTCGTCGCGGCCGCGAACATCCCGACGGCGGCTTTTCCCTCCGTCGCCGCCGCGCCGCCGCCGTCCATCGTCATCGCGTCGCCGCCCCCCGCGTTCTCCCCACCCCCGTTCGCGGCTCCGTCCATCGCCGCGTCGTCGTCGCCGCCGCCGCCGCCCTCGGCGTCTTTCTTCGCCTTGATGCGCGCGCGGAGGTCGCTCACGCCGCCGTCGTCGTCGTCGTCGTCGAACCCTCGCATCCCGCCGCGGCGGGAGCTCCCGCGGCCGCGTCGGCGTTTCCCGCCGCTGTCGCCGCCGCCTCCGCCGCCGTACGGATGATGCCGCTCGCGATCGCCGCCGCCGCCGCCGCGTCGTCGCTTCCCGCCGCTCCTCCTTCGCTCGCCGTCCTTCATCCACAGCTGCCGCGACTTGATCCGCCCGTCCGGCTTGACGTCCGCCTCCGTCGCCAGCCGAAACGACAGCGCCAACGTCTTCCCGTCCTTGTGAAACTCCGGCCCGGAGTGCCACAGCATCTCCGCGATCGTCCCCTCCGGCAGCGCCCCGCGCTCGTCCGGGTTCGCGCCCGCGCCCATGGCGACCCCCTTCATTCGAATCGCCCGCCGCGCGGTGTGCTCGTCGTCGAAGCACACGTTACACGACGAGTCGTTGATCCACTCCACGAACACCGGTCCGTACTCGCCGAAGTAGTTCATGCACTCCTGCGTCGTCATGTGATCGACGCCGTACAGGTGCACCGCGTCCGCGCGCCACTGCGCGTCGAGGTCGGGGTCCACGCGCGTCTCGAACACGTCCTGCGGGTCGCCGCCGCTGACGTTGAGAGAGAGATCGCCCGCGGCGGCGACTGCGGCGTAGGCGGCCGATCGCTTCGCGCGCTCAACGCGCTCCTCCGCCTCGCGCTGACGGATCGCCACCTGCTCGGGGGTCAGCCCGAGCTGATCGCCGAACTTGGCCGCGCGCGCGGCGCGCTTCGCCTCCTCCGCCGGGTCGAACATGTCGAACCCGGTCACGAGCGCGCCGCCTCCTCGCCGATGCTGCGACTTCTTGATCGCCTCCGCCTTGCGCATCGCGAGCACCTCCTTCCGGCTCATTCCGAGCCCGCGCGCGAGGGCCTCGCCCTTGGGCTCCACGTACTCGCTCCCGAAGCGCTCCGCGCGCTTCCTCGCCTTGTCCGCCTCGATCTCGAGCACGGTCGCGTTGCGTCCCGACGCCTCGTGCGCTTCCTCCACCTCTTCGCCCCAATTCGCGGAGCCTCCGCCGAACGGCGGGGCGAGCGGCGCGTCCGCGGGCGCGGGCGCGGCGTCGCCCATCTCCATGTCCACGTCTCCCATGACGGCGGTCGCGGGAGGGATTTCTCGTCTCGTCGTCGAGGTTCGTGCGGCGGCGCGCGAGGGTGTGCGATCGGCGGCGGCGGCCGATCGATCGTCGTCGCTTGGTGGACGCGCGGCGCGGCGGGAAAACGACGACGCCGACCGCGCCGCGCGACCGCCGCGCCGCGATCGCCAAAAGTCTGGCCTCGTCCGTCGGCGACGCCCGCGCCGCGTCGCCCGTCGTCGCTCAGAGCGGACTCGCGCGCGAACGGCGTCGCGTCGCGTCGCGTCGTCGTCGCGATGGCGGCGCTCTTCACGCTTCGCGTGACGCTCCCCGACGGCGTCGAGCGCGCGGCGTCGACGCTCGCGCCGCGCGACGACGAGATCCCCGGCGAGAAGAAGACGGACGACGACGACGAGACGACGATGGCGTTCACCGCGGGGAATCCGCGCGCGGAGCGCATCTCCGGTCGCATGCGCCTCTTCCGCGACACCTCATCCGCCTCATCCTCCTCCTCCTCCTCCTCCGCGTCCTCCTCCGCGCTGCCGGAGGGAAGGAACGAGATGGCGTGCGTCCTCGCCGTCCCCGCGACGCTGTCGATATCGGACTTTTGTCAATTCATCGCCGCGCTCGTGAACGAGGTGGTCGAGATGCGCGTGGTCGTCGCCGCGGACGCGCGTCAAGACGGAACGTCGACCGACGCCCGCGAGGAAGGAGAGGAGGCGAACGCGCAGACGAAGGCGTCGAGGGAGTCGTCGTCGAGCGCGCCGTCCGCGGCGGCGGCGGCGGCGGCGTCGTACGCGGTCGTCCTGCGCTTCGCGAGCCAAGACGCCGCGGACGCCTTCTACGTCAACTACGACAACCGAAAGTTTTCGTCGCTCGTCGACGGCACGTGCCGCGTGCTCTTCGTGAAGACGATCGAATTGGTGCAGACGAACGCCAAGGCGCGCGCACCGAGCGACTCGACGGAGCTGCCGTCGTGCCCGGTCTGCCTCGACAGGCTCGACCAGGACGTCAGCGGCGTCGTCACCACGGTGTGCTCTCACGCGTTCCACGCGACGTGTCTGTCGCACTGGCGAGACGCGTCGTGTCCGGTGTGTCGCTACACCGCGAACCCCGCGGAGGCGCCGACGTGTCAGCACCCGGGTTGCGGGAGCACGGAGAATCTCTGGGCGTGCCTCGTGTGCGGGTACGTCGGGTGCGGGAGGTACGGGAACGCGCACGCGGTGGATCACTGGAAGAAGACGGAGCACTGTTACTCGTTGGAGCTCGGCACGCAACGCGTGTGGGATTACGTCAGGGACGGGTTCGTGCATCGGTTGATACAGAGCAAGACCGGGCTCGTGGAGTTATCGCCGGGCGGGCGCGGCGGGGGGAGAGCGCGAGGAGCGCGAGGGTCGGTCGTCGCGGGCGGCGGCGCGGGGGTCGCACCGGGGGGAGAGGGAGAGATCGTGCCCGGGAGTCCCGCGCGGCGCCGGGGGGATTTTTCGCGCGACGACGACGACGACGGCGACGATTTCGACGCGTCGGCGTCGGCGTCGTGCCGCCCGCATCGCCCGCGCCCGTCGTCCCTCCTCGACGACGGCCTCGACGAATACGACGCGGACTACCCCCTCGACGAAGGCTTAGAGGAAGCGCTCGTGTCGTCCAAGCTCGACGCGATTCACTCGGAGTACAACCAACTCCTGACGTCGCAGTTGGACGGCCAACGGCGGTACTTCGAAGACATCATCGCCGCGGAGAAGGCGGAGAAGGACGGTCTCCACGACGCCGCGGCGAAGGCGACGGCGCAGGCGAGTATCATCGCCGGCGCGGTGAAGGACGCGCGCGACGCGCGAGAGAAGACCAAGGAGCTGAACCAAAAGATCGACGCGCACCTGGGGACGATCTCGGCGTTGAGAAAAGAATGCGGCGTCCTGCAATCGCTCAACGAGACGCTGCTCGCGAACCACGGCGAGCTCAAGACGCGGCTGACCGACGCGGAGGACGCGGCGAAGGCGCGCGAGCGCGTCGACGCGGAGAAGATTCGCGACCTCGAGGAGCAAGTGCGCGACCTGATGGTGTTCTTGGACGCGCGAGGGAAGATCTCGGCGAACGAGATCACGGCGACGGGCGGCGCGGGCGCGGGGGGCGACACGATCGAGGGCGGGTCCGTGCTGGGCGTCGGCGACGCGCCGCCGCCGCCGAGCCGCGACGCCGCGCACGCGCGGCTGCAGAGTAAGCTCGCGAGTCGACGGAAGCGATGAACGCACGCGAGCGCGGTGGGATGGATTAGTACAGGTACAGTAGGTTGATGTGGTGATACAAACGGCGGCGCCCGACCGGGCGGGCGGAAAACTAAACTACTAAAACGTTGCGAACGGAAAGCGACGCGGATGCCTCCGCGCCGGGTACTCGTACATCGCGCGGCGGGCGCGGCTTCTCTTCTCCTCTCCTCTCTTCTCAGCACGCGGAGATGCTCAGCACGGGCTGGCACCTCGCGACGTGCGCGGTCGTCATCGCGGCGAGGCACACCTTCGGCCACGCGGGGGCGACCTCGAGATCCAGATCGAGATCCGCCGCCGCCGCCGTCGCCGCGCCGCGCGCGTCGAACGCGTCGCCCTCCGCGAGGTCCTCGCCGTCGCGTGCGCCCGCGGCGACGCCGACGCGCACGGCGATCTCGACCGCGTGCTGCGCGCACGCGCCGAAAGCGACGCCGCACAGCGCCTGCCACGCGAACATCACGCTGAAGTCGTCGAACGCGCCGGAGCCGCCGTAGCTTCCGCCGCCCCAATCGCCGCCGCCGCCGCCGCCGCCGCCGCCGTTTTTAAATCCCCCGTCGCCGCCGTCGCCGTCGCCGGGCCGCCAGTCGTCGCCGCCGTCGCCTCCCGCGCCGTCGCCGGCGTCGTACCTCCCGCCGCCGCCGCCGACGTCGCCGTCGTCTGGAGTCTCGTCCCCCCCTCCCCCGCCGCCGCCCTTCCGCCGTCGGCACTTCCCGCGCTTCGTCGGCGCCGCCGCGAGCTCCGTCGCCGTGAAGTCCCAGACGCGCGAGAGCGTCGGCGGCTTGACCGTCGTCGTCGGCGGCGGCGCCGCGGACGCGCGCGCGGGCGACGGCGAGGCGCACGCCGCGACCGCGGCCGCGGCCGCGCACGTCAGGACCGTCGTCGCGCCGAGCTTCTTCGTCGTCGTCGCGCGTTTTCCCGCGCGCTTGAGCGCCTGCGAGAGGGATCGGAGGGTGGGCAGAGGGGAAAAGGTCAGCGATGACGTCGTTTCCCGCGGAATTATAATATCCAGGTGGCGGGGGCGCGGGGGATGGGGGGGGGGCGACCGCGCGCGCGTCGAGATGTCGCACCTTGCCGCCGCCGCGAACGATGTCGGTGACGCCGATGCTCAACCCCGTCGCGAGCGCGTTCACGCCGAGCTGCGACGGCATCGCGGACCGCGCGTGTCCGTCCTTTCGCCGCGCGCGAAGATCTGGCAAAAGTCAAACGACGCTCCGCGGTGTCGTTTGAATACCGACGCGCCGCGACGACGCTTCCGCTCGCGTCCGCGCGCTCGCGCGTCTGCCCCCGAGTCCGATCGCGCGTCGAGTCTGAACGCGACGTGCCTCCGCGCGCGCGTGCGAGCCGTGCGCCTTCCCCGGGCGCGCGCGAGCGACTGCGCGTCGGTCGATGCTCTTTTTTGCAAAGGAGCGTGATGACGGGTCGCCACTGCGTTCGCGTGATTGGTCCGCACGGCCACTTGGTCGCGCGGCAACGGATCTCTTCCACCGATATTTTCGCGTTTTCCTGACCGCGGCGCATACGAGTGTATCGCTGCGTTCGACCGCGCATTTCGCGCCATAAATCGCAATTCCAAAAAATTACGAAGGTAATTGTCACAAGGTAAAAGGCCGCGTTCGAAGACGACTAGCTAGTAGCGCGCCGCCGGCTCTCTCGCTCGCTTCACACCATGCTGTCCCCTCCGCCGCGCCCCCCACCCCCGATCAACCCCTCCATCTCCGACTTATTCATCGCCCACCGCGCCTGCGTCTTCTCCTCGTCGTTCCGCTGCGCGCAGAACCCCGCGAGGTTCTTGAGCTTGCTCCCGCGGTCGAACGGGTTGCGAAACTTCCCGTGCTCGTCCCGCAAATACGCGTACCGGTGCGCGTTCGCGAGCTCGTTCGTCGTGATGTTCTCCATCGCCTGATGCGTCTGCGCCGCGGCGAGGCCGAGCACGGGGAGTAAGACGCACGCGTCCCAGATGAGGAAGATGACGATCCACGCGTGCGTCCACCACGCCATCGGAGGACCGACAGCGTTGAGTCGGCCGAGCGCGACGCAAAACGAGATGGCCATAGCCGCGTTCTCGAGGCACAGGAAGATCAGAAAGTCTCTGTGATTCTTCTTCCCGATGACGTTCCCCATCCACGGACAGTAGTGATCGAACCGGTACACGCACCGGTTCGTCGTCGAGCAGTGCTTCACGCCCCACGGCTTGACGATCTTACACGTCGTGCACAGCGCGCTCCAGTTGCCCGCTTTCAGCTCCGGGTGATGCAACCGCCGCGTCTCCGGGGTCAGCTCCGCTCTCGAGCCGTCCTCGCGCCAGCCCCCGCTCGCGTCGAGCTCGCGCATCATCCCCGCGGGTACGTGCCCGATCTTCACGAACCCCGGGTCGCAGTACGACACCTTGTACATGACGTATAAACCGTACGACGCGAGCGCGATCACGCAGAGCGACCAAAAATACGGCGCGCCCGTCAGCGGCGGCAACCCCGGGGCTAACATCACCCGCGTCGCGAACGTCAGCACCAACCCCACGATGAGCGCGAAGCACGCGACAGCCATGCCCTTCTCGCGCCAGAACTTCCCCTTCTTGTTCGTCAGCCTGCTCCGCGTCTTCGCGAGGAACCCGCCGAGCCCCGCGTGCCCTTTATCCGTCGCCAGCTGCGGCGGCGTGTTGCCGTCGGCGTCCGTCGCGCTCAGCACCGCGACGCCGCCCGCCTGCGCGAGCGTGTGCGCCGCCTCCGCCTTGCCGCGGATCGCCGCCCAGTGCAGCGGCGTGCACCCCTCCGAGTCTTGCTTCATGACGTCCGCCTCGCAGAAGAGCAGGAGCTTCACCGCGTCGGGGAAGCCTTTAGGGTCGAGGGTGCATACAAAGCGAGACATGTCGGGGTGGAGTTCAAAGGCGTCAGTTGGCGTTCAAAGGCGTCGAGGTGTGTCGGGATTGAAAGCGAGGGACCCTGGGCGGAGAGAGAGGACGGCGAAAGTCCTTAAGGATCGGCGTTCACCACGGCGACGGGGACGTATGGGGACCAGTGTGAAGGAGAACGCGCCTTTATACGCGGCCCAGTGCAGCGGCGTCCGCCCGTCTCCGTCCGCCGCATCCACGTCCGCGTCCCACCGCGTCTTGAAGTGGTAGATCATGCCGGTGTGGCCGTACTGCGCGGCGACGTGCGTGGGCGTGTACCCGCGGCTGTCGAGGATATCGAGGCGCGCGCCGTTGCGAAGGAGGCACTCCGCCGTGGGGAGAGAGCCTCGGACGCACGCCCAGTGCATCGCCGTCTGCGACTCGCCGTCCGTCGCGTTCACCGCGGCGCCCTTCTCGATGAGAAACGCCGCCGCGGCGACGCGGTTGTTCAGCGCCGCCCATTGCAGCGGGACGAACCTGAGGAGAGAGAGGGATGGGGGGAGGGGCGCGTCAGATCGCGAGGAGGGAGAAGACGGAGTGTTTCAGATCGATTAGCGGAGAGAGAGGACGGCGAAAGTCCTTAAGGATCGGCGTTCACCACGGCGACGGGGTCGTATGGGGACCAGTGTATGAAGGCGCGGTTTCGCGATCGGTCGATCGGTCGGTCGATCGCCGCGCGGAGGGGAGCGCGCGCGGGGGCGCACCCGGTCTTGTCCGGAGCGTTGACGAGCGTCGGATCCTCCGCGACGTACTGCCGCAGCTTCGCCATGTCCCCGTACGCGCACGCTTTCCACACGTCGTCCACGACCGTGCCGTCCGGGAGGGCCGCCATCGTGACGATCTAATCTAGCCAGAAAAAGCCGCGGCGCGACGACGACGACCGGGCGCGATTCGCGAAACGTCGGACGCGCGAGATCGACGCGCGATCGCGGGCTCTCGACGGCGGATCGCGCGTTCGAGCGCGCGAACGTCGCGCGCGAGAGGAGTGGAAGGCGCGGGCGCGAAGCGCGACGACCGCGACGCGGGAACGGGACGCGCCGGCGCGTGTGTTCGCGTCACCAGAGGCGTGTGCCCTTCATCAGGCCGCGCGCCGAAGCGCGGTCGGTCGGTCGCGGCTCGGGGTTTCGCGAGACAGGAAGAGAGGGCATCGGTGGGTGAGGCGCGCCGTCTCATCACACCCGCGGCCGCAGCCGACAGGCTCGCTCCACGACCGCGAGAACGATGCCGTCGCACGCCGTCGCCGTCGCCGCCGCGCGCGCGCTTCACCGCGCCGCACCGCCGAGCGCGTCGACCGCGCGGCGCGTCGCCGCGCCGTCCGGCGGGGCGACCCCGCGCCGCTCTCGAACCCTCCCTCCCGTCGCGCCGCCGCGCGCGTCGTCGTCGTCCTCCTCCTCCTCCACCGCCGCCGCGGTGGACGCGGAGACCGTGCACGCGATACGCTCCGGCCCGCCGGACGACGGCACCGCGATCGTCCCTCTCCGCGCGTGGCTCGAAGCGCGCGACGGCGACCCCGCGGTCGCGAGCGTGTACGCAATCTACGGCGCCGACGACGTCATGCGATACGTCGGATACGCCAAGGACGCGTCGCGCGCGGTGCGCTCGCACCTGGAGCGTCAGGGCGACGACGCCGCGAGCAAGGTGCGCGTCGCCGCGTTCGCGAACAAGGCGACGGCGACGCGCGCGAACCTGCGCGCGGAGCAAGATCGGTGGATCGGCGAGTGGGTCGTCTCGCGCGGCGGCGCGGAGACGGAGATACCCGTCGGGAACCAAGCCGCGGGCGCCGCGAGGTGGACGCTGACGCCCGCGGAGAGCTGGGAGAACGAGGAGAAGCCGGCGCCGGCGGAAGCGAAGGCCAACGAGGCCGGGACGCCGTCCGTGGGCGCGGACGGCGAGGTCATCAGCCCGTACGCGGCGGAGGCGGCGGGCGCCGACGCGGAGGAGGAGGAGGCGCTCGATCCGAACCGTGAGCTTCTGCCGCTCACCGTGGAGAACGTGGACAAAGCGCTGGACGAAGTCCGGCCGTACCTCATCGCGGACGGCGGGAACGTGGCCGTCGTCGGGATCGAGGACGGCGTCGTCGCCGTGCGAATGTCCGGCGCGTGCGGATCGTGCTCGTCGTCGACGGCGACGCTGAAGGGGGGCATCGAGAAGACGCTTCGACGAGTCTTCGGCGGAGAGAACGTGAAGGAGGTGGTGAACTTGGACAGCGACGAGCCCGGGAGCGCGCTGACGCTGTCGAAGGAGGCGGTGGAGGCGCACCTGGAGAAGCTCGCGGGGGCGATTCACAACTACGGCGGGAGCGTGAAGCTGTTGGAGGTGATCGAGTCAGAGAGAGCGTTGGTGTTGGAGTTTTCGGGGCCGGTGGCGTTGGCGCAGTCCATCGCGTCGTCCATCAAGGGGAAGTTCCCCCTCGTCGCGGAGTGCAAGATCAAGCAGGTGTGACGACGGTCGGACGGTCGGTCGGTCGTCGTTGCACTGCAACACTAGCTAGTGTCTAGCTTAAGTACGAAGGTAATTTAAGACCCCGACGGAGTCGAATATATGCTCTACATACTGCTAACTGCGCTCGGAAAAGTCGTTCCGACCTCCTCTCATCCGTTCACCTCCCGGAGTCGCCCCCAGTCGTCCCCGACGCTGACGCGCACGGGCAGCGGCACCTTCATGTCGTGCACCTCGCGCGCGCGCTCCATCACGCCTCTGATGGCGCGCACCGCGACGTCAACCTTGCGCTCGTCCACCTCAAACAGAAGCTCGTCGTGCACCTGTAACACCATCTCGCACGCGTCCACTTCTCGCAACGGCGCCCACTCGTCGTCGTCGTCGGCGCCGCCGCCGCTCGTGAGCTTCGCGTGCAGCTCGATCATGACCCGCTTCACGATGTCCGCCGCGGAGCCTTGGCACGCGGTGTTTATCGCCTTGCGCTCGTCCGCGGCTCGGATTTCCCCGCCCGCGCCCGTCGCGTTCAGCGACGGCAAAAAACGACATCGCCCGGCGATCGTCCGAACGTGCGGCGGCGTCCGCTCGCGCGCGTCCTTCACGAGCGCGGACTTCCAGCGCTCGACCCCGGGGAGCGAGCGCTTGAAGTCCTCGATCGCGGCGCGCGCCTCGAGCTCGGTCACCCCCATCGCTTGCTGGTATCTCCCGACGCCGGCGCCGTAGCAAATCCCGTAACACAGCTCCTTCGCCTTGGCTCGGTCCTCGTCCGACACGTTCTTCGGCGTCGTCCCGTCGCCTTTCCATCGCGCGGCGATCACCTTGAACGGATCCACGCTTCGCACGCACAGCGCGGCGATCAACCCGCGGTCGCAAGAAAGGTGCGCGATGACCCTGAGCTCGATCTGCTTGTAATCGAACGCGATGAGCTTCTTCCCGCGAGGCGCTCGAAACGCGTTTCGAATCGCGAGCGTCTCCTCCGCTCCGGCGTCCGTCCCGGGGCTCACGCGCCCGCTCGCGCTGAGACGCTCGGGGTACGCGCGAGACAGCGCGAACTCCCTCGGCCGCGGGACGCACTGTAAGTTTGGGTCCTCCATCGCGAGGCGCCCGGTCCCGGTGTTCGTCTGATGGATGACGCCGCGGAGACGAATCGTGACGGATTCGTCCGCCGCCGCCGCCGCGTCGCCGCCGAGCTCGCTCTTCGCGAGCCGTCCAAACTCGTTCGCCTCGTCGAGAAGCTTGCGCAGGGACCGATGCTCGAGCACGAGCTTCGGGAACGCCGCGATGGGTCCCCCCTGCTCGCGAACGAGCGCGAGTAAATCGTCCTGGCGCGTGCTCCGCCGTCCGCGCGCCGCCGTCGGCTTGGCGCCGCGCGGCGGCTCGGCGCCCAGGCCCGCCGGCGGCGCGTCGAACAGCACGCGCGCGACGTCGTCCGAGCTCGCGAGGTTAAACTCCGGCGGCGCCATCCCGGGGTGGCGGCACGCGAAGTGCGTCGCGACGACGGCGACCGCCTCGGTCTCGATCTCGCGCACGCGTTTCGTCGCGCGACGCAGCTGCCGCGAGAGCGTCGCCGGCGCGAACGCGACGCCCGCGCGCTCCATCGACGCCAACACCGGGACGAGCGGCATCTCGATCGCGCGTAACGCGTCCTCGAGCCCGCTCGGCGCGCGCGGGTCCGCGAGCTTCGCGCGCACGAGCGCGTCGAGCGAGAGCGCGGACGCGACGGCGAACGCCGCGTTCGCGCCGCCGGCGTTGACGCCGTCCGCGGTCGCCCTCGGCCCCCGCCACTTGGACGCCGCGCGAATCGCATCCGCGTCGACGTCGCCGGCGAACCGTTCCAACATCCCCGCGCACGGCCCGCGCGCGCGATCGGGGTCGACCGCGTTCAGGGCATCCCACCCGGTCTGAGAAGAATACTTAAGGAGCTCCTCGTCGGGATGTAACACCCACGCGGCGATCTTCACGTCCACGACCGGCGCCGCGATCGTCGCGCCCGCGCCCATCGCGCGAAGCTGCGGCTTTAAATCCACGGTGACTTTCCCGACGCCCGAGCGCGAGAGGACGTCGCGCACGCGCGTCCACGGCAGCCCGCGCGTGGCGCCGCCGCCGCCGGCGCCGTGCACGATCGGCGCGTAGAACACCGCGAGCGGGTTGAAAGGAAACGACAGCGCGATCCCGACCGGCGGGGCATCGCGCTTCGCGCTCGGCTGAAGCACGAACGCGTAAAACTCCGAGGAAGACCAGCGCGCGTGCAACGCGTCGACGGCGACGGCGTCGCGCACGACGACGCATCCGCGCGCGCGTTCGAGATCAAACGACGACGCGGACCGAAGGAGGTCCGCGACGTCAACCTCTCGCATCGCCTCCTCCGCCTCCGCGTCGTCGTCGTCGTCCACGGCCGCGTCGGCGTCGGCGTCGGCGTCGATCGCAGGCAACGCCTCGAGCTCCTTTAGCTTCGCCTCGGACTCTTCCCTCGCGAGTCGACGAGCCTCCGCGCACAACGCCCGCGCGCCTCGTAAGATGATCGCCGCGGCCTTCATCTCCCCGCCGCGCGCGCCGCGGCACTGTTTCAGCACGCCGGCGAGCTTCTTCTGGTCCAGACGGAGGATCGCCTCGGGGGAGCGGTAGCCGGCGTTGTACAGCGCGCGCGCTCTCCCGGCGCTTATCATCGGAATTTGGGTGAGGCTCACGATTTCCTCGCGCGCGCCGGCGGCGATTCGATCTTGAAGGCGGGCGAGTAAAACCTCCACGTCGCCCCAGCCCATGGGCCCGCACAGCGCCGCGACCTGCCCGGCGTACCGCACGGCCTGCTCTTGCAGCTGCGCGAGGTACGAAGCGAAGCCGTTCACGTTCGCGTCTTTGCCATTTTCCGAAAACGCGCGCGCGATGTCCGCGACGTCGCGTTCGGCGACGAGGTCTCTCAGCTGCAACGCTTTCATGAAGCGGTGACAGACGCGGCGCGACGCTCGGTCTTCGGGCGTCTTATCGCGCTTGCTCATCTTCAGTTGCCTCGCGTAGGAGTCCAGCACGCCGCATCTCGTCGCGACGTCGTGCTCGTGCTCCGTGAGGTTATCGTACACGGAGACGAACGCCGTGGGGTTCAGCCGACACGTCGTGTCCGTCTTCGGAGGCGCCACGGGCTTATTCCTCGCCGCGACGATCGACGCGGGAGACAGCGGATCGTCCTTCGCCGCTCTCGCGCCGCCGCCGCCGCCGTCCGCGTCGACGTCCATCGGCGCGGGCGGGTCCGGCGGAACGCACAGAAACAGCAAGTGCAAGTCGCTCTCGAGGTTTAACCCCCGACGCGCGCGTTTGACGACGTCCACGACCGCGGCGGCCTCGTCCGGCTCGAACCGGCCCGCGGCCGCGGCGCGCCCGAGCGGAGACGGCGTGTACTCCGCCGTCTTCTCGTTCCAGGACATGAACCCTCTCTGCGCGAGCCACGCGAGCGCGTCCTTCGCGCCGCGCGCGGTGACTTCTTGGAAATCGTTCAACGCGTTTAAAAGCGTGCACTGAATGTAGCACTGCACGTCGCGCGCGGATTTCACGAGCCCTCCCGCGAGCGCTTCGAGCATGACGCGTCGCATGCGCTCGCCCGCGATCGTGGACGACAGCGCGTCGCCTTCGGAGAGGAGTCGCCGCGCGAGCTCGCGCGCGAGCGCGGCTTTGGACTTTGCTTTCGATTTCCCGCCGCCGCCGCCGCCGCCGCCGCCGGCGGCAAAGTCGCAATCGATCTCGCTCGGCTCTGGCACGACAACGAACGCCTCGCCGCGGTCCGCGAGTCCGGCTCTCCCCGCGCGCCCCGCGGCTTGCTTCAAGTCGCGCGAGGACAACAGCGCGTGCCGCGCGGGCTTCTGGCGGTAAATGTACGGGTGCGCGATGATCACGCGCGACGCCGGGAGGTTCACCCCGGCGGCCATCGTGGACGTGCAGCAAATCACTCTGATCGCGCCCGATCGGAACCCGTCCTCGACCAGCCGCTTCTCCTCCGCGTGTAGCGCGGCGTGGTGCCACGCGACGCCGTTTGCGACCGTCGTCGCGAGCGCCGGACGGTTCGCGGTGTCTGTCGCGTTGGGGTTGACGTTTCGCAACGACGCGGAAATTCGATCGAGCCCGTCGGAAGCGCGCGCGTCCGCGTCGACCCGCAGCTTCTTCGAGAGCATCCGCGCCATGACCTCGCACTGAAACTTCGCGCTGCAGAACACGATGACGCCACCGCCGACGGCGCCGCGGTCCATCGTCTCCTGCGCGAGCTGCGCGACGTGCGACGCGTCGTCGCCGTCCTTCAGCGATACTTTCCTTCGCTCGCTCAAGACGTCGTCGTCTTCGCCGTCCTCCACCTCCTCCTCGCGACTCGGTAAAGGATACACGTCGCTTCCGAGCTTGATCGACAACCGCAGCGCGACGGGCCTGTAGTCCGTGACGTACAGCGCGGCGTCGTCGAGCCACTTCGCGAGGCCGTCGACGTTCGGCAGCGTCGCGCTCATGCCGATGATCTGCGGCGTTCGCTTCGCCGCCGCCGCCGCCGCCGCCGCGGATTTACTCCCGCGGCTGCTCGCGCTCAGCGGCTCTCTCGATCCCGCGCCCTTCCCGCCGTCGCCGCCGTCCGAGCTCGGGCTCACGTTCTCCGCCGCGATCGCCGCCGCCGCGGCTTTCGACGACGCGAACAGGAGCTTCGTGAGCATCAGTTCCAGCGTGCTGCCGCGGGATTCGTCTTGGACCATGTGCAGCTCGTCCACGACGACGGCGGCGAGGTCGCGCACGCGGTCGTCCTCGATGAGTTTCGAGACGACGTCGTTCGCCTTCTCCGGGGTGCACACGAGGAGGACGCGCTCTTTCGAGTCTCGCGGCGGCAGCGCGCCGCCTCTGCCGCCGTAGAACCGCTTCACGTCGACGTGTATCAACTTCAGGAGTTTCGCGAGCTCGTTCGCGCGTTCGTCGCACAGGGAGATAAACGGGAGGACGATGATCGCGAGGTTGCCGCCGCGGTCGGCGGCGACGGCGTTCTTCTCGCGACGCTTCCCGCCGAAACCGTCAGCGACGAGGCGTTTCATGAGAAGTATATCCGCGACGATCGACTTCCCTCCGCTCGTGGGCGCGCAGTACACCAGGTTCTTGCCGCCGTCGGACACGCCCGGCGTCGAGAGGCACTCCGCCTGCCACGCGTGCAACCTCGTGATGTTCTTCTCGTCGCGGTAATACTCCACGACCGGCTCGGGGAGCCCCTGCGACGTCATCGACGTCTCCGCATCGGGAGGGGGATGGGGAGGAGGACGATGACGCGGCGGCGGAGGCGCCGGCGGCGCGGTCGTCCTCGCCGACGGCGCGAGCGACGACGCCTCTCGAGGCGACGGCGTCGACCCCGCGCCGCCCGCGCTCGCGCTCTCTCGCCCCGCGCCGTAGGACAAATACCGCGGCGCGAGGACGCTCTCGCGCGCGCCGCGCGGGGCCGCCGCCGCCGCCGCCACGGCGGCGGCGACGAAGCCGCGCGCTCGCCCTCCTCCCGGCGCCGTCCCCGTCCCCCGCGTCGGTCGAAGCGGCGCGGCTTTGCATCCGATCGGCGACATCGCCTCGTCGATGTCGAAGTCGCCGTTCAGGAGCTCCGCGACGGCGGCGTGGTGCGGCCCCGCGACGACGACAGTTGTTTTCTTATCGTCCATCGCCGTCGCCGCCGCCGACGTCGGGGCGACGACCGTCGCCGTCGCCGTCGCCGTCGCCGTCGCGCCTACGCTCGCGGCTCGTCTCGCCGCCTCCGCCTCCGCCCACTCCTTGCTCCCTATGTTTTCCCACGTCTCCACGGCTTCGACGTACTGCTCACCCGCGAGATACGCGTCGATGAGCGCCGCTTTCTCGTCCGAGGACGGCGTCTCCGAGAAGCTGCGCCGCGGTCCCCGAAGCGGCGGCGGCGCGGGGACGTCGCCGCTGCCCTGGCTCTCGTTCGCGACCGACCGCGGGCGTTTACTCAGCGAATCGCTCGTCTCCGCGACGGCGACGCCGGTGACGATGTCGTAGCACGTTCCCGTCGGGCTCGGGCCGCGGTTCGCGGTCGACAGTGGTTTTCTCCTGCGCGCGCGGAAGGGCGGGGAGGCGAGCGGAGCGGCGTGATGAGCGACGAAAAGTGAACGCGTCGACGCGACGGACGAAAGCATTGGGCACCTCCGGGACGACGACGCGACGGGACGGCGGGGACGCGCGCGCGGCGCGCGCGACGCACTTCTTCCCGCTCATCCCCTCGATCCAATCGATCGCGCCGTCGTCCGCGACGGCGATCTCGTGTCCCTGCGGCTTCGGCTTCGTCGCTCGAAACGGAAGACGCGTCTGAGGCTGCGCGATGGAGGGGGGAAGGACGCGTCAGACGTGCGAAAGAAATGCCAAACGCCGCGAAGCGCGCGACGCGGGCGTAGCGGCGCCGATGACGTGCCTGCTCGCCGTTCGCCGCGTTCGCGCTGACGACGGGGGAGTAGTTCGGCGGCACCTCCGACGTGAACGCGTTCATCGGCGACCAGAGCTCGCCGCTCATCGTTCGAGCGGTCGAGCTCGCGCGTCGCACTCAGCTCGGAACGACGAACGAACGGGAGGGTTGCCAAATCGTCCCCGCGCTCGCGGAGCGCTCCGCGAAGGCGCCGAGAGCGCTCGCGCCTCAGCGCGACCGACGGCTCCGACGACGACGACGGGCACGGGAATCGAACTTCCCGCGTCGCGTCGCGTCTCTCGCCGCGGTGTCGCGCGCAATGCCGCGCCCGCGGCGCCGATCTCGCGTTTTTGGCTCTTCCGAGGTTTGCGACAGCTCGCGAGACGAGATTCGAACCGCGGCGCGGTGTCGTTTTCGCACTGTCACGCGCGCCGCCGCCGCCGCCCCGCCGTCATGCGACAGCCTCTGCTCGCGTCCGCGCCGCGCCCGCCGCAAGGGCCGGTGCGAAGACACGAGTCCGTGTACTGGTAAGGCTCGCGCCGTCGTCCCTCCTCCGCGCGCGCTCCGCGCGTCGCCGCGTCGTCGAATCTCACAAACGCCTTCCCCGATCTCGCGCCGCGACATTCGCCGCGCTCACTGACGCCGAGATCCGCGGACCCTACGCCCCGCGGCGACGTCGAAGCGTACGCGCGCTCGCGTCGGAAGCACAACTGGAGCGAAAAGTTACAGCGTCTCGAATCCCTGGACTACGAAGTCATCGACAACGAACGGTGCGCGCGCGCGGTCCCGTCCCCCGCGAGGCGTGGCATTCGTGAAGTCGTCCGCGTTTGCGTTTTCGTCGCGCGAGATCGCGGATCGAGACTCTTTTTTTCGCTCTCGTTCCGTTCGCCGTGGCGCCTGGTCTCAGGTGTCCGACGACGACGCCTCTCTCCCTTCCTCCCTCCCACCCACCCACCCTCACTCCGCCTCGCACCGCTCGCAGGTTCCGCCAGACCGGGCGGCACACCGCGCGCGTCGCCAAGTTTACCATCACCGTCGTCATCGGCGTCGTCGTCGGCGCCGTCGCGTTTTCGATCGAAACCGCCGTCGACGCCATCACCACCTGGCGCCTCCGCGGGCTGTCGCTCGCGCTCGCCGACGCGGAAGCCGCCGGCGTCGACTTCGCCGGCACGCTCATCCCCGCGTGGCTCTCCATCGCGCTGAGCGGCGCGTCGCTCGCGTTCCTCGCGTCCGCGCTCGTCGTCGTCGTCGCCCCCGCGGCGACGGGCGCGGGCGTCGCGCTCGTGATGGCGACGCTCAACGGCGTGGACGTCCCCAAGGCGCGTTCTGTTCGTTCTCCTCGCGCCGGTCCCCGTGCGACCCCGTTGGCGCGGTGCACGCCGTTCCTCGAGGCGTTCTTTCGCGCGCTATCCGCCTCACGCTTCGACACGTGAGGACGCCATCAACCAATCGCGCGTCCGCTTGACTGACACGTGTCTTCCCTCGGCCAATCAAAAACGACCTTCAGCTTCTGAGCGCGCGCGCCGTGCTCGTGAAGATTATCGGCACGGCGCTGAGCGTGTCGAGCGGCCTTCCCGTCGGCCCCGAGGGCCCGCTCGTGCACATCGGCGCCGGCGTCGCGTCGTTCTGCACGCGTCAGCAGCGCATGCGATGCGGCGAGCGCGTCGTCCTCAGCACGCACGGCGTGCGCGGCTTCGACACGTTCCACAACGACCTCGATCGGCGGGATTTTCTCAGGCGCGTTCTGCGAACGTTTTTCACCCGCCGCTCGGCGCGTTCTATCTCACACTGGTCCCCATACGACCCCGTCGGCGTGGTGAACGCCGATCCTTAAGGACTGCACGATCGCATCGACGTTCAACTGACCGATAAACAAACTACCTTCGCATGGAACCCTCTCTCCTCAGCGGCGGCGTCGCCGCGGGTCTCGCCGCCGCGTTCGGCGCCCCGATCGGCGGCGTGCTCTTCTCTCTCGAGGAAGCGAGCACGCACTGGAGCCACGACACGACGTGGCGGTCGCTGCTGTGCTCGACGCTGGCGATCCTGACGCTGTCGCTCTGCCGCGCGGTCGGCGCCGGCGCCGGCGCCGGGCCCGGTCCCGGACGCGCCGGGTTCCTCTCGCTCACCGCGCCCGGTCTCATCTCGTTCGGGTCGTCCGACGGCGCGCCGCCCGCGCGCTTTTACGCGTGGGAGCTCCTCGCGTTCGCCGCGCTCGCCGCGTGCGCCGGGTTCGTCGCCGCGTTTCTGACGCGCGCGGCGAAGGCGTTGTCGCCGCGACGACCGAAGACGGGCGCGTGGCGCGTCGCGGAGGCGACCGCGACCGCGTTCGTCGTCGTCACCGTCGCGTTCTTCGCGGCGACGTTTCTCGGCGTTTGCCGCGAGATTCCGGGGGGAGACGCAGACGCGAACGACGCGTCGTCCGCCGCCGGCGGGGGCGCCGGCTCCGAGATTTGGACCCCCGCGGTCGCGGTGGCGCTTCGGTGCCCTCCCGGCGCGTTCAACGACCTCGGCGCGCTTCTCCTCGGCCTTCGCGACGACGTCATCGCCGCGTTGTTGTCCGAGACGGAGGAACACTCCGTCTTCACCCCGAGGTCCGTCGCCGTCGCGCTCGTGATCACCGTCGTCGCGATGGCGTTCGCGTGCGACGTCTCGCTCCCCGCCGGGATGTTCATGCCGACGATCCTGTGGGGCGCGCTGCTCGGACTTCTCTTCGGGCACGGTGCCAGGGCGTTCGCATCGCACGTCTTCGCGGCGTCGAGCGGCGGCGCGAGCCT
This sequence comes from Micromonas pusilla CCMP1545, assembly GCF_000151265.4. Classification (NCBI taxonomy): domain Eukaryota; kingdom Viridiplantae; phylum Chlorophyta; class Mamiellophyceae; order Mamiellales; family Mamiellaceae; genus Micromonas; species Micromonas pusilla. The sequence continues at coordinate 244,962 of NW_003315882.1, forward strand.
GAACCTGACGGCGGCTCCCGGCGCGTACGCGTTCGTCGGCGCCGTCGCCGCGCTCGCCGGGGTCTTCCGCGCGTCCATCTCGTTGGTCGTCATCATGCTCGAGGGGACCGGGCGGGTCGGGTACCTCGTCCCTCTCCTGCTCGGCGTCGCCGTCGCGAACCTCGCCGGGCGCGTCGTGAACGGGCCGTCGCACTACGAGGAGCAGCTGAACGCGAAAGGCGTGCCGGTGTTGCGGCATCACGACGCGGCGGCGCCGTCGGATGTGAGACTGCTTCCCATACGACCCCGTTCGCGTGGTGCACGCCGTTCCTTAAGGATTTTTCCCGTCGTCACTCTTCACCCGCGCTTCCCTTTCACCGTTTGACCGGTAAGACGTTCGACTGACCGATCGCTTCACCCACGCAGTCGCCGCACGCGTCGGACGTCGCGGAGAGGAGGATGGCTGCGGACGTCGAATGTTTCTCCGCGATCGAGCGCGCGGAGCGTATCGAGAAGACGCTCAGGGAGACGACGCATAACGGGTTCCCGATCACGACGAGCGATGGGCGTCTCGTGGGGCTCGTGCTTCGGTCGCAGCTGATGGTGCTGCTCGCGCGGCGCGCGTTCGTCGAACGCGTCACGCCGCCGCCGCCGCCGCCGCCGGGGTGGGGCGCGTCGTCTTATCTGGACGCGTCCTTCTCGAACTCGAACTCGACCTCTCTCGACGAGGACGCCGCGTCGTGGGGGTTGCTGCCGGACGACGTCGAGATCGCGCCGGCGGAAGGCGAACCGCCGGCGGAAGGCGAACCGACGGAGCAGCGAGCGGCCGCCGCCGCCGCCGCCGCCGCGTACTACGCGGCGATCGACACGGACATGCGGACGTTTCACCACCGCCACGCCTTCCACGACCGCCACGTCTCCACCTCCCGCGAAGCGATCGACCGCCTCGGCCTCACGAACGTCGAGCGCGCGATGCGATGCGACCTCGGCGCGTTCATGAAGATCGCGCCGTTGTCCGTGACGCGGCGGTGTGCGAGCTGGAGGGCGCTCGGATACTTTCGCGCGTGCGCGTTGAGGCACCTCGTCGTCGTGGACGACCGCAACGTCGTCGTCGGGATGCTGACGCGGAAGGATCTCATCGGCGCGCCGCGCGGTACCGGCGGCGCCGGCACCGGCGGTGGAGGGGGACGCGGGCGCGTGGGGGAGATTTTGAACGCCGCCGTGGACGTCGCGGCGCGCGAGGCGCTCGACCTCGACGCGAGCGGCGGCGACGAGATTTTCGTCGGCGCCGGGAACCTGTGAGCGGCGGCGTCGACGCGGGGCGGGGGGGGGCGGACGACGACGGGGGACGGGCGGGGGGGTGTATACGTTTATGCGACGCGGACGAGAATGGAATGCGTGCACGCGCGATACGACGCGGCATCGGAACCGGGAGTGAACGAATGTAACGACGAGCGACACGACGCGTCCGCGAAGGTACACGTAGTCTACGAAGGTACACCGCGGCTCTGACGAAAATCGTCCAGTCGCGCTTTGATTCGCTCGCTCGCGCCTCAAATGGAACGGTCGGGGCCCGCGACCCTTCATACCAGCACCTCCCGAGACGCGCACGATGTCGAGGGTCGCGGCGCAGAAGACGTGGCAACAGATCTGGATTCGCCCTGAGGTGCGTCCGCGCGCGAACCCGACGCGTTCGGATCCCGCGCGCGTCCGCGCGCGACGGCGCGGGCGCGCCCGGCGAGGAAATGGAACCCTAGCTCGGAGCGCGACCCCCCCAGACGAGTCACCCCCGCCCCCCCCACCGCGACCTTCGCTGACGTCCCCGCTCCCCTCGATCGCAGGTGTTTCCCATCGTCGCGGCGATCGGCAGCGCGGGCACGCTCTGCGTGTTCTTCTGCGGCCGTCAGATCTCCAGCTCTCCCGGCTTCCGGTGCGCCCCGCCCCTCCGACGAGCGAATCTTTCACGCGCGACCGCGGCATCGATTTCCATCCCCCTCGCGCGCGTCCGTCGCCCCGCCGCGGCGCGCTGCCGGACCGCGCCGCGCCGCGGAGTCGCGCGCCGCCGCCGCCTTCGACGACGACGACGACGCGCGCGGCGTTCGCTCGAACCTCGAAACCCGCGCCGCGCGCGAGGGACCCCGCGATCGACGTCGCGCTGACCGATCGATCCGTCCATCTCCTCGCTCCCCCCCCTCTCTCTCGAACGCCATCAGAACTTTCAAAGACGCGCGGAAGAACGAGTGCATTCCCGAGGACGCGAAGCGCGTGAAGGAGGGCATCAGCTGGAGGGAGAATCTCGTCCGACGCACGGTGAGGGGCATGAACCCGCAGATCTTCCCGGGGTTGAACGACTGGATGAGCAAGTAGGCGACGTCGAGCGGCCCCGGCAGCGGCGGCGGCGACTGCGAGCCGAATACATCATTGTAAATCTATCACTGAGAGTTATCTCGTCGTCGCGTCGTCACTCTCCCTCGCCCCACCGGGCGATCGTCGGGTCGATCCCGCAGCCTTCGCCCGCGGCGACGCCCGCGCGTCATGCGCGCGCTCGCGCCCGCGCGCGCGGCGCCGCCCGCGCGCCGCGAACGCGCGTCGTCGTCGTCGCGTCCGATGCGAACGAAGACGACGACGTCGTCGTCGCGAGGTGCCGTCGCGTCCGCGTCCGCGTCCGCGTCCGCGTCCGCGGCGTCGACGCACGACGCGCTCGCGGCGTGGGTCACGCGCCACGGCGGCGACGTCGCCGCCGTCGTCGTCCGCGACGGCTACCGCGGCCGAGGCTTGTTCGCGGCGAGAGACGTCGCCGCGGGCGACGTCGTCATGTCCGTCCCTCTCGCCGCGGCGCTCAACGACGGCGTCGCCGCGCCGCCGTACGACGGCGCGCCGTGGAGCGTCACGCTCGCGGCCGCGATCCTCGCGGAGAGGAGGATCGGCGACGCGTCGCGATGGGCGCCGTACGTGCGCTCGCTGCCGACGGACGTCGTCGGGTTCGCGAACGACGAGGGACTCTTCGACGACGCATCGTGCGGCGCCTCATCATCATCATCATCGTCATCATCACAGCTGGCGGCGGAGGCTCGCGCGCTCGCGTCGCACGACGCCGCCGCCGCGGACGAGCTCGACCGCTACCGTTCGCTCTTGACGCGCTCGCACGCCGCGCTGACGTCTGCGGGTCGCGCGCCCGCGCCGCCGACGTTCGCGGAGTGGCGGTGGGCGATGTCCATGGTGCACTCGCGGACGTTTCGACTCGAAGAGCCCGCCGCGGGCGTCGCCGGTTTCGAGACGAGAAGGGTCATGGTCCCGTACGTCGACCTGTTGAACCACGACTCGCGCGCGGACGTGTGGCAGTGCGAGTGGGACTGCGAGTGGGACCTCGGCGGCGGCGGCGGGACGTTCGTCGTCACCGCGACGCGCGATGTGCGCGCGGGAGAGGAGGTGCTGGTGAGCTACGGGGAACGGTGCGACCGGCATTTTTTTTTGTTTTTCGGGTTTCTGCCGGCGCCGAACCCGCACAACACGGTCGCGCTGTTCGCGAACGCGCGCGAGGCCGCGGCGTGGTACGAAGCCTTGTGCGACGACGGCGAGGAGGTCAGGGACGCGTGGGCGCGGCTGAGGGCGGACGCGGTGCGGACGGTGCGGAAGGAAGAGAAGTCGCGCGCGGCGGCGGCGGCGGCGGCGGCGGCGGCGAAGAGAAACGGCGACGACGCGTCCGACGACGCTGACGTGGAAGCTGACGCGTCGGACACGTCAGAAGAAGAAGAAGAAGAAGAAGAAGAAGAAGACGACGACGACGACGATGAGACGCCTCGCGGCGCGTGGACCTCGAAGGACGCGGAGGCGGAGGAGGCCGCGGCGCTGTGCGTCGGCGAGGACGCGGTCGTGGACGAGCGCCTGACGCGACTGTTCGAGCTCCTCTCCGGCTGCGACGACGTCGCCGTCGCCGCCGTTCGCGTCCGCGCGCGGGAGATGTTGACAGCCTTCGGGGGCGACGAGGAGGAAGAGGAGGAGGAAGAGAAGGAGGAGGAGGACAGCGCGGAGGTGTCCGAGGCCGTGGCGCTCGCGCGGGGGTACCGCGCGCGACGGAAAGCCCTTCTCTCGGACGTCGCGTGACGACGACGCGCGCGGCGTTCGTAGATACAGTACTACGTGTAGTCTACAGGTTAACAGGGTCCCTAGCTAGATTATCTTACTCGTATAGACAGAGGAAAGCTCGCGTCGTCGGTCGTCACGACGCCGCCGCGGGACGCGGAGACGTCGGCAACATCCCCGACGCGTGCGTCCGCCGCGTCATCGAGCACTCCACGCCGTTCTTCGGCCGCGCCTCGATGAGAAACCTCCTCAGTTTGCTCACCAGCGTCGTGAGCGTTCGCGCGTCCACGGCGGGCAGCTCCGCGGCGGCGGCTTCGCCGACGCTCCGTCTGCGGCGGCGGCGAATGGCGATCTTCCTCGCCGTCCTCGCGCGCGGGTCCGGATTATTCGGAATCAGATTCGGACTCGACGACGACGCCGTCGTCTCGTCGTCCTCCGCGTCGGAGGACGTCGTCGACGTCGTCGACGTCGCGTCGGAGCTCCGCCTCCTCGCGGCGACGCCGTCGTCGGCGTCATCCGCCGCCGCGGAGGCGCGACTCCTGCGGCGGAACTCCTTCGCGCACGCGGCGCAGCGAAACACCTCGAAGTCGCCGAGCACGACGCTCTGCGCGGTCCACGACCCGCACCCGAAACACCGCTGGTACCACCCGTCGCGCGGCATCTTCGTTCCGTCGATGTACGCGATGCCGTCGCGTCCTCGGAGTAGCGCGTCCTCCGCGGATCCCAGCCCGCGCGCGCTGAGCGGGCCGGACGCGCATCGCGCGTGCGCGGCGCGTTTCGGCGACAGGACGTCCGCCGCCGCCGCCGCCGTCGTCGCGGCGAGAGAAGCGACGCCGTCCATCGTGAAGTTCGCGTCGAGGCTGCGCCGCCGCGCGTGCCTCGCCGCCGTCGTCGTCGTCGTGGTCGAACGCGAGGGATCATCGCGCTTTTCGACGTCGTCCGCGACGACGTCGTCGAGGACGTCGCACCCGCGGCCGCATTTCGGGACGTGCGTCGCCGCGGACGGGGACTGCAGCGTGAGCGCGCGCGTGCGCTTGATCCCCGGGTGTTTCGCCGTCGCGGCGAGCGCGAGGCGGCCTCCGAGCGGCGACATGGCGGTGTGCGCGGACGGCTTCGCAAGCGGGGACGTATCGAAAACACCAAAAAAACGCCACCTGGACGATTTCGTTAGACCGTCGTTCTCGAGTTAAACGCTCCATACATTCGATCGGCATTCGAGCCGGGCGTTTCGAAGTGCGGAAGCGGGCGATGCGATTCCGAAAAGACGGCACCGGGGCGGAAGAGATCTCGCGCGCGCGAGCACGGCGGGGGCGACACGACGCGCGCGATGGGGGGCGACATCGACCTCGTGACGGGGAAACCGGTGAAGAACAAAGAGCGCGAGCTCCTCGTCGCGCTCACGCCGGAGGAGAAGAGGGCGCAGAAGGAAGCGCGCGCGGCGGAGATGGCGGCGAAGCGCGCGGCGAAGAAAAAGGCAAAGGGCGGCGGCGGCTNCNACNCCNCCNCCTCCTCCTCTTATTCCGACGCCGACGCCGCGGACGCGGAGTCCGCCGCGGACGCGATCGCTCGCCTCACGACGACGGAGTCCGCGGGCGCGTCCGCGGTGTTGTCCTCGCAGCTGCTTCTCGCGAAGCAGCGATCCGTCACCGGCGTGCTCGCGTCCGACGCGAAGAGCGCGACGAACGTGCGCGTCGAAAAGTTTTCGCTCGCCGTCGCCGGCGCGACGCTCCTGGACGACGCCACGCTCGACCTCAACGTCGGGACGCGGTTGGGGTTCATCGGCCAGAACGGCTCGGGGAAGACGAACGTCCTGAACGCGATCGCGCTGAGAGAGCTCCCGATCCCGGACCACTTCGACCTGTACCACCTCCATCAGGTGCGTTCTATACAAAAGTTGTTCACCCACCGCTCGGTTTCAACATTTGATCGCTCCCCGTTTCAACTGACCGGTGAACTGTTGTTGTATGGAATGGCCCTCAGGAGGCGGAGCCCACCGAGCGCACCGCCGTGCAGGCGGTGGTGGATCACGTCACCGAGGAGATCGCGCGTTTGGAGCGCGCGCAGGACTTGATCCTGGAGACCTCCGGCGCGGACGACGAGCGCTTGGAGGCGATCGGCGAGCGGCTGAGCGAGCTCGACCCGGACACGTTCGAGTTCGAGGCGAGGAAAATTCTCAGCGGCCTCGGGTTTTCGAGCGCCACGGTGCCGATGGAACGCGCGACGAAGGACATGTCCGGCGGGTGGCGCATGCGCGTCTCGCTCGCGAAGGCGCTGTTCGCCGCGCCGACGCTGCTGCTTCTGGACGAGCCGACGAACCATCTCGACCTCGAGGCGTGCGTGTGGCTCGAAGAACATCTGTCGCGGTATAAAAAATGCCTCCTCGTCGTGTCTCACAGTCAGGACTTTCTGAACACCGTGTGCAACAAGATCGTGTGGCTGCACAACAAAGACCTGCGGTATTACTCCGGGAACTACGCGACGTTCTGCACGCAGGTCGAGGCGGAGGAGAAGATACAGTCGAAACTGTACGAGAAGCAGCAGGCGGACATGCAGAAACTGGCGGATTACGTCGAGGCGAACCACGCCAACGGCAAGGCAAAGTCCGCGGCGTCCAAGGACAAAGTCCTGTCGAAGATTAAATCCGAAGCCGTGGAGAAGCCGTCGCTGCGGACGAACACGTTCGTGTTCGAGTTCCCCGAGTGCGATAAACTCCCGTCGCCGGTGCTGCCGTTCGACAACGTGTCGTTCTCGTACAGCGGAAAGAAGGAGGAGTACCTGTACCACGAGCTGGACATCGGCGTGGACTGCGACTCGCGCATCGCGCTCGTCGGTCCCAACGGCTGCGGGAAGTCCACGCTTCTGAAGCTCATGGCCGGGGAGCTGACCGCGACGGAGGGGGACGTGAAGCCGCACACGGCGCTCTTGATCGGGCGGTATAACCAGCACAGCGCGGAGCAGCTCGAGCCAGAGAAGACCGTCTTCGCCTTCTTCAAGTCGACGTACCCGAACTCGCCGACGTTTAAGCGCACGGACGAGTACTGGCGCGGGTGGCTCGACCGGTTCGGCTTAGACACGAAGATGCAGAACACGAAGATCGGGTGCTTATCCGACGGCCAGAAGTCCAGGATCGTGTTCGCGATGATCAACATGCGAAACCCGAACTTGCTGCTGCTCGACGAGCCGACGAACCATCTCGACGTGGACGCCATCGACGGCCTCGCCAACGCGATCAAAAAGTTCAACGGCGGCGTCGTCCTCGTGTCGCACGATTTCCGTCTGATCGATCAGGTCGCGGACCAGATTTGGGTGTGCGAGAACAAGAAGGTGACGGTGTGGAAGGGGAGCATCCGGGAGTACAAGGCGAAACTGGCGAAGGCGATGGGCGTCAAGTTTATCTAGCTAGACGAAGCAAGCCGGCGAATTCTGTTATTCCCTCCTGCGCTCGTCGTCGGGTGTATCATAGCGAGTTGAAACTAACTAACGCGGTCGAGCGACCGACTGACCTTACCCTGACGACGCGTTCACAGCGCGAGGTGCCTCCGCAGCGCGTCTTTCGCGCCGCGCGGGATGAACGACCCGTGACACGGCAGCGCGGCGTCGAAGTCCCAGCTCAACACTTTTTCTCTCGCGCGCGCGAACTTCTCCCGGTCGCGGACCATCGCCGCGCGGTAAAAGGGCAAGTACACTCGATCCATCCCGAACTTCCACAGCCTCGTCCCGGGCGGAACGTCATCCCCGCCCGGGTAGTTCCAGAACACGTCCGTGACGAACGCGACCCCGCTGGCGGCGTGACAGAACACGACCTCGTTGAAGAACGGCGTCGACGTGAACGGATTAACCTCGCAGTCGAAAAGCGCGACGTCGAACTCCCCTCCCCACGCCTCCGGAGCGCCGTCCTCGCCCACCTCCGCGTCCCACGGAATCCCCGGCTTCTTCGCTCTCATCCCCGGGCACCCGTAGAGCGTCGCGTCTGGGTACGCCTCCTTCCACTGCGCCGCCCACTTCACGTGCTCGTAGTTTGGCGACACGACGTGTTTCACCGACCCGAGCGCGTCGATCGCGGCCCGCGTCGCGTCGTCGAGGTCGATCGGCGAGTGCACCCACAGCGCGCCGTCTCGCAGCCTCACGACCGCCATCTTCCCGCCGACGTCGATCGCGTTCCACGTGAACGGCCGCTCCGCGGCCCAGACGACGCCGGGGACTACGTCGGTGAGGACGTTCCCGGTCGGATTGCTCCACGTCTTTTCGTAGCGCGCGCTCGGCGGTCGCGCGCTCGACGACGGGTCGGACGCGGACGCGCGAGGACGCGCGCGGTGGGCGCGCGTCCTCGCGCGTCGATGGACGACGCCGCGCGTCGCGGGCGTCGGCGCCGACGCGAGCGCGCGCATGCCGAGAGAGCGTCGCGCGCGAGGAAGTGTCGTTGTCGCTACTCCCGTTGTTGTTTTTTCCAGTTCGTCCGTGCTATCTATTCGTCGTCGTCGTCGTCGTCGTCGCGACGCGCTATCACATGCTACTAATACTCGAACCCGCGCCGTCGTCGCCGACGCGTCCGATCGTCCCTCGTCGTTCATTGCCCGCGCGTCCAACGCCGTCGTAATACCTAACGCCTCGTTCCCAGACGTTTCTTCAATACGGCTCGCTCCTGCCGAACAGCGACGTCAACACGCGTTTGCTCACCACCGGCCCCACGCTCCTCGCCTCGGACGTCTTGATCCCCGACAGCAGCCCCGCGGCCGCGGCGTGCGTGTCGCACGCGTCGTACGCGTCCCTGAGCGAGCTCGGCGTGGGGTACTGCTCGATTATTTCCCCAGCCATCTCCGGCCCCAACCCGGGGACCTGCATCAACATCGTGCCCCACGTCGTCTTCAACGTCGTCTGCGACCGCTTCTGCGCGACGAGCGCGCGCTTGAACGCCTCGAGCGTCGGCGGGACCGCGTCTTCCGCGACGACTCCGGCGTCCTCGTCGACGTCGCGCTCCGCCGCGGCCGCGGCGGAGTCCGCGTACGTCAGCTTCGCATACCGTTCCGACAACGCCGTGGTCATGCGGCCGTACAAATTGAACGTCTCCCTCAGGGAGAGCGTCTTGATGACCTGGAACCCGTCGTAAATCTCCGTCTGCACCGCCGCGGTCTTGATCGCCTTGATCTTCGTCTCGCTTATCCCGCCGTTCGGGGCGTACCGCGTCGCCTCGAGCTCTCGAACGTCGCCTTCGATGAGGTAACACACCTGCCGCAAGCCGCAGCGTTTCAGGTAATACTTTTGCTGCCGGTATCGATCGTCGTGGATCGACATCGAGAGGTCGTCCAGACGCTTCCTCTCCACGATTATGTCGAGGACGTGCTCCTCACCCGGCGCCGCTCTGCCGTCCTTACGCCGCGCGACCCACAGCGCGTCGCCGCACTCGAAGTGCCCCATCTCCGCGCGGACGCGGTGGCACCGCCCGAGGTCGGCGATCTCGTCCGCGACGACTTGCGAGCGGTTCCCGCCGCCGCCGCGTCCGCCGCCGCCGCGTCCGCCGAACTGCTCTCGGTTGTCCACGAGCAGGATCACATCGTAGACGTCCTCGAACGCGAGCGAGCCGTCGACCGGGAGCGGCGGCAGCCGCGGCGGGACGTCGTCGCCGTCGGCGAGCCCGGAGAGGCGCCACGCGCGGTTCCCGTCTCGAGCGGTGAAGTTGTCCGAGTGTTGCGAGTCGAGCAGACGCGTCGCCGCCGCGGTCGCGGCCGCGGAGACGGAGACCGAGGTTTGCGAGTCGAGCGGCGGCGGCGCGCTCGGCGCGGCGGCGGCGGCGGTGGCGGCGGCGGGGGCGTCGTCGGGGGCGTCGTCGTCGTCCGAGTCGTCGATGGCGATGACGTCGGGGACGCTCCCGCGACGCGGCGCGACCGGCGCGACCGCCGGCTCGCGTCGGGCGACGCCGACGGCGTCCCTCACCACGTCCCTGAGATCGTCCTTATCGATGATACCCGCGTACGACGTCCCGTGGCGGTCGAGAAGCGCCTTCAGGTCGCGGACGGACAGAGCGAGCACGTCCTCTTCCGTTCGAGGCTCTCGCGGCGGCGGAGCGGCGGCGGCGGCGGCGGCGGCGGCGTCCGGGACGCCCGCGGCTCTTCGCTCCGCCGCCGCCGCGGCTTTCGCCCTCGCCAACGCCGCCGCGACGAATCTGTTCACGGGCGGTCCCTCGGGCTCCGCCGGACGCGGCGGCGGCGACGGCGCGCGCGTCGACCGCGACGACGCTTTCGGTTTCGCGCGAGGCGCTGCCGCGGGCGCCGCCGCGCCGCCGCCGCCTCCGGCGGCGCCCCCCCCGTCATCCGTCCAAAATCCAGCCAGCGGCGCGGCGAGCGCGGCGTCGATGTCCTCCCTGGACATCAGCCCGCAGTGGCAGTCACCCTTCTCCTCGGCCATCGCGTGACACCGCGCGGTGAGCGCGACGCCCTCGTCCAGCATGCGAACCTTTTTCGGATTGCCAAACTGCGTGCACAGCGGCGCGGCGTGCCCGCGAGGTATCTTAGGGTCGTTCCATGCGAGGGAATGTCGGGGTGGAGTTGAGAGGCGTCAGAAGTGGAGTTGAAAGGCGTCGCGGTGTGTCGGGATTGAAAGCGAGGGACCCTGGGCGGAGAGACACGCCGTTAAAAAAATCCTCGAGGATCGGCGTTCACCACGCCGACGCGGTCGTACGGGAACCGGTGTGAGATAGAACGCGCCTTGATGAACGACCCCTCGAAGCAGCTCCACCCGCAGTACTGCGGCGTGTACCCGCCGCGTCCGCCGCCGCGTCCGCCGCCGCCCCGGTACGGGTTCCCGCCCCCCGGGATGTTGTTCGCCCCGGCGCCGCCCGCGGGGTGTATGCCCTTCGCGGAGAGCCCCGACGCCTCGGCTTCGTCCTTCAGACGCGAGATGAGCACGTCCGTCTCGCCTTGGAGGCGCAGCTTGTGGAGCGTCACCGCGATGGCGAACGCCGCCGTCTTGTACCCGGGCTCCCAAGGCTTCTTCGGGCCGGCGTTGTTGGCGCGCGCGCGCTTAGGGGGAGGCGGTCGACGCGTCCCGGGCGACGCGGCGGCGGCGGCGGCGGCGCCGGAAGCTCGCCGCGGCGTCCCCGTCCCCCTCGGCGCTTCGTCGTCGTCGTCGTCGTCGAGCATCACGACGTCGTCGTCGTCGCCGTGAGGATCGTAGCTCTTCCGCTTCGCGTTCGCGCGCGCGGGCGCGGTTCCCGTGGCCGCATCGGCGGCGGCGGCGGCGTCACCGGCGGCGGCGCGCGCGCGCATCGCCGCCGCCTCCTCGCTCGCTCTCCTCGCCGCCTTCGCGGCGTCTCTCTCTTGCTTCTTCCGCTGCTTCTCCAGCTCTCGCGCGCGTCGCTCGATGTCCGCGCGCGCGGCTTCGCCTTCCAGCTCCTCCGGCGTGGGCGCGTCCGGCGGATACTCCTCCATGTACTCCTTGAAGAGTTTCAGAGTTTTCTCGCCGACGCCGTGCAGCGCGTGCGCGTGCTCGAGGCTGCGCACGCGGTGCGGGGCCTGCGTCAGCGACCTGACCACTTTCCCCAAACTCATCGGCCACTGCGCGCTTCGGTCGGGGTCGTCGAGCGCTCGGAGCTCCGCGCGCTCCATCATCTTGTAGAAGTAGAGCGCGTACTCCACGTTCCCGGGGTGAACGCACGCGATGGTCGCGTTCGAGTGGCGCTCCCTCCGCGCGGCGGCGGCGTCCTCCGCGTTCGCGGCCGCCTGCGCGTTCGCGCGGGGGGGCATCTTAATTAGTTTATTCGATCTGTTTTCCTCCCCCGAGAGAGCGACGACGAGATCCGTTCCCCCCCTCGAACGCCGCCGCGGCGCGCGGACGGCCCCTTCCTCGTCGCGCCGCGGCGGCGCGTCGCGCGCGCGCGCGTCCGGCGAAGCGAAGCGCGCGCGCGAGCGAGGCGACCTCGTTCGAAGCCCGCGCGGTCGGCGGCCGCGGGGCGCCGCGACTTTTGAACGACGACGACGCAGCGACAGCGACAGCTTCTTCGAACGCGCTGCAGCTGCATCGCGCGATCGACGAAACCGCGTTGTTAGAGTTTTCCGCCGCAGACGTCGAAGGCTGGGCGCACGGCGGGCGCGATGCCGGCGACCCCGCCCGGGTTCGTGAACGTCGGGCACCACCTCGTGTACGCGGTCCTCGAGCCGCCGCGCGCCTCCTCGAACGGCGAGCGCGGCGCCGCGTCGACGACGACGTCGACGACGACGACGACGACGACGACGACGACGTCGCGGAAGAATCTCGACGACGCGATCCCCGACCTCCCGTCCGACGCCGATGCCCTCGCGTCTCGGCTCCCTCTCCCCGTGCGCGTCGTCGACCTCGGCGGCAGCGGGAAGTGGCGCCGCGGCGGCGAGCTCGCCGTGTACTTCTTCGGCGACGGCGACGGAAGAGAGGAAGAGCGCGAGCAGAGGGCGTACGCGCGGCGGACGATCGACGGCGCGCAGTCCGCGCTCATGGCGATCGCGTCGCTGTGCGTCCCCGATCAGATCCCGCTGCTCGGCGTCGCGCTCGCGGCGACCGCGACGGACGTCCCGGGCGAGATCTCCGTCGTCCTGAAGCTCGACGCGCTGCTGCCGGAGAAGGCGTGGACGGCGCCGCCGCCCGCGAACCGGCTGTGGGCGGCGGAGGAGCCGCCGAGGAACCCCAAGGCGTGCGCGGCGTGGGCGTGGGTTTTCGCGCGGCTGCGCGGCGAAGGGCACGCGCCCGGGATCGCGGAGGACCTCCCTCGCGGCGACGGCGGCGAAGGCGGCGCAGGCGGTGAGCGCGCGCCGGACGGGCCGGTGGGGCCGATCGGATGGAACGTCAGCGTCCTCGAGCAGCGAGAGAAGGCGAACAGGCTCATCGCGCAGGAGGCCGCGGCGGCGGCGGCGGCGGCGCGAGAGAACGGCGGCGGCGGTGAGGACGCCGCCGCCGCCGTCGTCGGCGACGACGACGACGAGGCGTTTTCGCTCGCCGCCGCGTTCGCGTCCGTGCCGTCGCCGACGGCGACGCGGCGCGCCATCCCGCCGAGCGTCGCCGCCGAGCGCGTCGCCGCCGCCGGTGCCTTCTTCGGCGAGCTCCCGGAGGAGGTCAGGCTCAGAATCTTAGGGATGCTCACGGGCGACGGCGGCGGCGGCGGCGGCGCGGACGGCGCGTGCGCCGACCTCGCGCGCGTCGCCGCCACCTGCCGGCTCCTGCGCGACGCCGCGAGGGAGACCGCGCCGGGTCTGCTGTGCACGCTGTTCCCGCATCAACGCGACGCGCTCCGCGCGCTCGTCGCGCGCGAGGCGGGCGGGTGCGGGAAGCTGGTGCCGCACCCGGGGCTGCGACGCGTCGTCGCGCAGCGGCGAGGCGACGACGCGAATTCGAAAACCAAAGCCGCCGAGGGACCGCCGTACGAAGCGTGGGTGCTCACTGTGGACATGAAGGACGGCGCGTACTTCCCCGGCGCGTTCCACGCCGGCCCGCGGCCGCCGTCGATGTACGCGGACGTCCGCGGCGGCGTCTTCGCGGACGACCCGGGGCTCGGAAAGTCCGTCACCGCGCTGGCGTTGGTGTTGCGGAGTCGCGGGACGCTGCCGTCGCCGCCGCCGGGCGCGGGGGAGATGACGTCCGGGACGCCGCCGTCGTACGCGGTGAGCGCGCCCGTGGACGACCCGCGCGCGCTGGAGCGGTGGTACGCGCGGCAGCCGTCCGCGGCGACGGACGAGGCCGAGGCGGTGGAGATTGAGAACGAGACGAGGGCGCGACGCGACGCCGCGACGCGGTGGGAAGAGGAAAAACGCGCCGCCGCGGCGGCGGCGGCGGCGGCGGCGGCGGCGGGAAAACCGAAAACGGAGGAGGAAGACGCGAAGAGGCGTCCGCTCGTCGTCACGATGCGATCGCCCGTGATGACTCGCGGCCACGCCTCGGGCGCGACGGTCGACGCGCGCGAGGACACGCCGAGAAGGACGACGTCGTTTTGGATCAAGTGCGACGAGGACGACTGCGAGAAGTGGCGTCGGCTTCCGCCCGGCTCCGCCGCGCCGAGCGGCGAAGGTCGGTGGTACTGCCAGATGAACCCGGATCCGAGATATAACTCGTGTCAGGCGCCGCAAGAGCCGGACGACCCGGAGGAGGTGATCTCGCTCGAGGTGGGGTGTTACGAGAAAGGCAAGGAGGAGCCCGGGCAGGAGCGTAACGTCCGACACTTTTACGAGATTCTCCGACAAACGTACAAAGAGGCGATCAACGCGGTGAAACCGGGGGACATGCGCGGCCTGTCGATGATCACCAGCGATCGAAAGTACGTCCGCACCGGCGCGGTCGCGCTGTGTAAGTGGCTGAGGAAGCACCGGGACTCCGCGAAGCTCGCGCCGGGCGGGGAGGGGATGCTCGCGCCCGCGGACATGGGCGCGTGCGCGAAGCGGATTTTGAGCAACGTGTACGTTCGAATCGACGCCGCCGCCGCCGCCGCCGCGGAGGCGGACTGCTCGGACGAAGAGACGCTCGCGGATATCATGCGAGAGAACGCGAGGGAGGCGAGGAACGCGAAGCGTCGCAAGACCGCCGGCGGCGGCAAGAACGGGAAAAACGGCAAGACGGCGACGGTTTCGAACGCGCCGCCGCCGAAGCGGAGGGTGTGCAAAGACACCGGCGTCGAGATCGGTCCGTGGGGACTCCCGGAGTCCTTCTCCCCGACGCTCGCGCTCGACATCGAAGCGCTAGAGATCGCGACCGAGCGGTACGACGAAGCGCAGGTGAAAGAGAATCGCGCGCGGACGGTGATCGGACAGAAGGACGTGAGAGAGCGCGAGAGCCAGTTTGGCCGCGGCGTGCGTCAGCGGCACCGCGAGGGCGTGACGAGTTCGCACGCGCTCGCGGCGGGCGACCCGCCGGAGACGCCGGGTTCGAACGGGGTGTCGAAAAACACGCGAGGCGCGCGGCTCGGCGGCGTCGGAAGCCCGGGGGCGTACACGCGCGCGGTGCGGATATTTCTCTCCCCCGCGACGCTCGTGATCGTCCCGGACGCGGCGCTGATCGAGCATTGGATCGGACAGGTGGGGACGCACGTCAACGCGCCGAATCGTCGCGGCGAATTCGGCCCGGGGATCTGGGGTGGCCCAGGGTTGGATAAACCCTTGCGCGTGCTCGCCGTCGGCGGCATGAGCCGGAAAGAAGCGGACGAGCTGTCGTCGACGACGCCGCGCGCGGGGGATCCTCCCGGGGTGACGCGCGCGGCGACGTTCCCGCCCGCGGAGACGCTCGCGAGGGACTACGACGTGGTCCTGAGCACGTTCGAGCGCATGTCCAATAAAACGCGCGACGCCGGAGAGGACATCCTGCGCGTGCACTTCCTCCGTCTGATCGTGGACGAGGGACATCTCTTAGGCTCGATCGGCGCGGAGACGACGCGCGTGCAGCGCGTGCGAGCGGTGCGCGCGGAGCGGCGGTGGATGATGACGGGCACGCCCGCGCCGGCGGTGCAGCACGGCGGCGGCGGCGGGGAAGCTTCGTACGGCCAAACAGTCTGCCCGCGCGACGCCGCCGCGGCGCCGCACCGCGCGGCGGCGGCTTTGCATCCGCTCCTGGACCTCATACGCGCCGCGCCGTTCGGGAGCTCGCGCGCGCTGTGGGCGGACGCGGTGCTGAAGCCGCTGCAGTTTAAGAAGGTGGAGGGCGCGTGGATTTTGAGACGCGCGCTCTCCAGGCTCGTCGTCCGCGCGTCGAAAGCCGAGCTCGGTTTACTCCCGCCGCTGACCAGACGCGCGGTGCGCGTGCCGTTCACGCCGTCGCACGCGGCGTCGTTTAACCAGCTCGCGAACTTGGTTCGGAGGAACTTGCTCATGGCGGACTGGAACGACCCGGATCATCAGGAGAGTTTGCTTCACGTCCGCCGGTCGCAATACGCGCGCGAGTTGTACTTGAACGTCCGGAAAGCGTGTTGCGTCGCCGGCGCGGTGCGTCTCGCGCCGCAGGAAGAGGACCTGTGCGAGATGCTCGTGTTGATATGCCAACGGCGAGGGCTTCCGACGCCGGAGGCGTGGGATTTCGACCTGCGCGAGGAGGGCGACGGACGCGGCTCGAGCGGCGGCGGCGGCGGCGGCGGCGGCGGCGGCGGCGCCGTCGTCGTCGGCGACCTTCCCGGCCTCCCGAAAAACGTCGTGACGTTTCAGGACCCCGCGCCGCGCGCCCACGCGACCGCGCCGTCCGTGCGCGGCGGCGAGGAGCGCGCGAGGAAGACCGAAGGCGCGCGCGGGCGCCTCCTCGGCGCGCACCTTCCCGGCGGGATCACCCCCGGGTCGTCCCCGCCGTGGCTGCCGCCGTCGCATCCGCTGTCGCGTCTCGAAGACGTCGTCCGCAACGGCGGCGACTGCGCGTCGTGCGCGACGCGCGTGAACGTGTCGCTGACGCCGCCGTGCGGGTGCGGCGTTCTGTGCCCGTCGTGCGCGGAGCGCTCGCCGAGGACGTGCGCGAAGTGTAACACCCCGTACGAGATGCAACCGGTCGAGGACCCGTCGCGTAAGGCGCACAACGACAACCCGAAGTGGGCGGTCCCGAGAGAGCTCATCGAGTGGCAGCCCGCGTACGCGGGCGTCGGCGCGGAAGGCCACCGCGGCGGCACGTGGACGGACGACTGGCGGAGCACGGACTCGTCGAAGGTCACGTGGCTGCTCGAGCGGCTGAGAAGCGCGGGCGCGGCGCCGCCGGAGGACGCGAGCGACGCCGCGCGCGAGGACGCAGAAGCGGCGGCGACGCGCGTTTTCACGGCGGAGGGAATGGAATGGATCGGCGAAGCCGGCGGATTTAACCGCTGGGAACCGCCCGTTTCTCTCGACGCCGACGACGCCGATGCGCGCGACCATCATCGCGACGACCTCTTCGAGAAACCGATGAAACCGCCGCCGATCGGATGGCGCGCGTCGCGTAAAGCCGTCGTGTACTCCGCGTTTTGGGAACACGTCGCGTTGATTCGCGCGCGGCTGCGCGCCGAAGGCGTGCCGCACGCGACGATGCTTCGACACGAGCGCGCGTCGATCAAAGCGTCCGAGCTCGAGCGGTTCCGGCACGACCCGACGTGCGGCGTTCTCGTCATGGACACGTCCGGGGTCGTCGGCCTGGACCTGTCCTTCGCGTCGCTCGTGATCGCCATGGAGCCGGTGCCCGACGGCTCCGTCCTCGCGCAGCTCGAAGCGCGCGCGCACCGGATGGGTCAGGCGCGTCCCATACACTGGTCCCCATACGACCGCGTTCGCGTGGTGAACGCCGATCCTTAAGGACTTTTCCCGCCGCATCTCTCCGCCCAGGGTCCCTCGCTTTCAATCCCCGCCCTCGGCGCCTTTCAAATCCACTTCTGACGCCTTTGAACTCCACCCCGACGTTCGCTTTGTATGGAACGGCCCTCCCTCAGACACGCGCGGTCGAGGTCGAAGTCCTCGCGATGAGAGGCTGCGCCGCGGAGGAGGCGATGCTCGCCACCGTGGACGCGAAGCTCGCGGCGGAGCTCGCGGCGTCCGCCGCGTCCGCCGCGGCGACGCCGACGCACGCGTCGATCGAACGCGCGTGGGCGCACATCGCGACGACGGCGAGGACCGACGGCGACGGCGATCGCGCGGGGGGCGACGACGGCGACGGCGACGACGACGACGACGAGCTCGCGCGGTCGTGGAGCGGGATGGAGGAGAACGTCGACGCGGAGAGGGCGCGGCATAAGCAGTGCCTCGCACTCGTCAGGGCGGTGCCGTTGGTGGGGTAGAGACGGGGGACGTGGTAGTCTACGAGTGCGGCGTGGCGCGCGGTTGTCTCGTCGCGCGCGCACGCGAAAGTGGCCCGCGCGCGTCTCCCGACGTCGTATCACACGAACTATTCGAACTATTCGTCTTCGTCGTCGTCTTCTTCTCCTCCTTTCTCCTTCTTCTTCTTCGGAACGTCCTCGTCGTCGTCGTCTCAGCTGCCCGCCGCGAAGTCCATGCCGCCGCCGCCTCCCGTGTCCGCGTCGAAGAACCCTCCTCCGCCGCCGCCGCCGCCGCCGCCGCCGCCGCGACCGCCGCCGCCGCCGAACATGTTCCCGAGCATGTACCCGCCCAGAAGGCCGGCGCCGCCTGCGGGTGAACGACGGGGCGGGCGGGGCGGGAAGCGGCGGTCGGTCACTAGCGAGTCTTGCCGTACTCGTACTCGGGCGGCGGTGGGTTTACGACGCGTTCGGCGGCGGGCTTATCGGCGGCGCGGTCGGTTCCGGACGCGGCGGCGACGCCGTCGTCGTCGCCGTCTGAAACGGCGGCGGCGTCGGCGCGCGCTGAAACGCCGGTCCCCGCGCGCCCCCGGTCGAGTCGTCCACCGGAACGCCGAGCACGGTCCCGCGCGGCAGTTGCGCGACTGCCGTCGCCGTCGGATCCCGCTGGAGCTCGGCGCTCGGTCGATACACGGGCGCGGTGGTCAACCCGGGCGTCGCGGGAGTCGTTTGCGTCATCGTACCAGCGCTGGCGAGGTTACTGAGGGTCGTTCCGTACGAAGCGACGTCGGGGCGGAGTTCAGAGGCGCGTCAGTTGAAGTTGAAAGGCGGCGGACGCGATCGGGAATCGAAAGCGAGGCGCGATCGGCGGGCGCGAAAGACCAGTGTGAGATAGAACGCGCCTCATCCCGTATCCGCGATTCGAACGCGGCGGCGCCGCGGCGAACATCGGCTGCCCGCGGGCGTCGTGCGCGATGGGCTGCTGCCCCGGGTACTGCGGGAACGCCGCGTACGAGTACGTCGCCCCTCTCGCGGGCTGCTCCGACGGCTTCTTCAGGCACATGTAGCAGCACGTGCCGATGCACGCGATGGGAATGATAAGAGACAGCAACGCGTACCACGGGCTCACGTTTCGGAGCTCCGAGGCGGCTGAGGAGGAGGAGGAGGTGCTTCGGCAGCGGTACGCGCCGTCCGCGGCGACGCACGACGCCCCGGACGCGGGGCAGCAGTACGGCTGCGCGACGATCACGCCGCAGCACTGGCCTCTGGAGGAGGAGCGGAGAGGGCGGGCGGCGACGATGAGCGGCGAGGCGAGAGAGAGAGAGAGAGAAAGATAAAGACGCGGACGCACGGTTGCCCTCGGAAGGCCGCGGAGCAGTCGCCGCCGCGGCAGCACTCGTCGCACGCGGACACCGCGGGCGCGTCGTTCGCCGGCGGCGCGGGAGAGGGCGACGCCTGCGCGAGTCGCGCGGTCGCGTTCGCGTCGTCGTCGTCGGCGGCGGCGGCGGCGGCGGCGGCGGCGGCGCGCGCGGCGTACGCGCGAACCTCTCTCACTGCCTCTTCCGCCTCTCGTCTCTGCTGCGTGACGAACTCGCGTGCGTCTTTCCGCGTCGGCCACCGTTCGCGGTCGTGGTCCGCGAGCGCGGACGTCGGGAGGAGGACGAGCGCGAGCGCGAGGACGAGGACGCGCGGGGCGAGGCGCGAGCGGAGGCGCATCGCGTTCGAGCGCGCGCGGGGAGGAAGTGACGCGCGCGGTATCGCGCGCGCGGAGACGTTGCGATACGCCTCGGGGATCTCTCCTCGGACGGCGCGAAAAGAGAACAAAGAAGGGGCGCTTCTTCGTTTGTCCATGTCTACCTAATAAGTGCTACGTCGCCGCGCGTCTCCTCCTCCCCGCCGCCGCCTCCGTCCGTCCGTCGCTCCTCCGTCGCTTCTCATCAGTACAGCAGCAAGACCACGGTGACGATCACGCCGAACCCGAGAATCTTCAGCGCGCGCCACATTCGCGGGTCGGCGAACAGCTCCTCCACCGTGGGCTCCTCGCTCCACGCCTTGCCGTCGGCGCTGTCGCGCGAGCGATTGCGTCGGTGCAGCGACGCGTTGTACACCCCCGAGGAAGAGAGCGGCGTGTAGTTTGGGTTCAACTTCGACCCGCCGTTCGTCGTCGGCGTCGGGAACGTGAAATCACCGTCGGTGCCCGCCATGTTCGCGCGAGGGTCGCGTGCTGCGCGCGGCGCGGACTGCGACCACGGCGACGTCATCGAAGTTTCCCGAGCAGCAAACGGGCGAACGCGTTCTGTTTTCGCTGACGCTGCGCGCGGAGTTTAAACGCCCCGCGTTTCGAGAGATCGCGCGGCGTCACTCACTCCCGGCGTCGCTGGCGCGCGCACATGTCCTTCGCGTCCTTCGCGAACTCCAGGGTATCCTCCCCGCCGCACGCCCCGATGCTCGCCGCCGCGGCGACGCGCGCGACGCGCCGCAGCGCGCGCGCGACGCTCCGCTGGATCGCGCACCCGACGCGGTCGTCGCCGTTCGCACACGGCGGGAGCGCGCGCTCCGCGACGACGCACGCCGCGGCGGCGCCCGCGCCGCAGGGCGGCGCGAAGGACGCGTCGTCGCGGCAGCAGCCCGCGGGCGCGCCGCCGCCGTCGACGCGAGCGCAGCAGCAGGCGCAGGACCGAGCGAGGCAGGCGCAGTGGCAGCGGCAGCAGCAGCAGCAGCAGCCGCAGCCGCGGCCGTCGCATCAACAACAGCAGCAACAGCCGCAGCGCGCGCCTCAACAACAACGGCAGGGCGGCGGCGGCGGCGGCGCGTACGGCGGCGCGGCGCAAACGCCCGCGCGCAACGGCGGCGGCTACCGCGGCATGCTCCCCGAGGAGATCGACGCGTTGTACCACCAGATGCAGCACCTCGGGTCGCAGTGGGCGGATCTCCACGCGGAGGCGGAGCTCCTGGAGGAGTCGAAAAAATGCGTCCTCGCGTCAATCACGCTCCACTACATGAACGACGGCGACAGCAAATCGCAGGGCGAGGCGAGGGCGTTCGCGGCGCCGGAGTACAAGGAGCACATCAACAAGATGGTCGAAGCGCGGAGGCGCGCGAACCAGGCCAAGGTGGAGTTCGAGGGGATCAAGACGCACATGAACCTGACGAGGACGTACGAGGCGTCGAGGCGGGAAGAGATGAAGATGTTGTGATTTTTGATCGCGTCGCGATCGCGGCGAGCGAGAGCGGGCGTCGGGACGCGGGACGGAGCCGCGTTTTGTAATTGATAAGCTGCATCTTAACGGACGCGTTGTTTCGGTTACATTTTTTTTCATTTCGCCCCCGCGTCGCGTCGCGTCGCGTCGCTCGCCGCGGCGCCCCTCCTCTCGATCAAATCAACGCAGAATCCCCGCCTTGGCGCACTCCACCACCTTGCACAACTTGGCGCACAGCCCGGCCATCTGCAGCAACGAGTTCACGCCGTCACCGACGCGCATGTGCATGAACCCGATCTCGCGAATAAACTCCAGCTTCACAAACTCCGGCATCGCCTCGCTGTTGAAATTCTTCGTGACTCTGTACACCGTGCCTATGATGTCCATCGCGCTGAACCCGGCGGCGTACAAAAATTTAATCCGATCGTACGCGTCGTCCACGTTGCCGCGTAAGCAGTGCGTGAGCATGTCGGAGATCACCTGCGGGTGCGGCTGATCGCACACCTTGAACACGTTCTCCTGGTTCACGTACCCGAACCCGCTGTGCGTCGCCTGCAAGTTATTGAGCGCCTGCCGCATGTCCCCGTCCGCGGTGAACACGACAGCCTCCAGCCCGTCCGGAACGTACGGCACCTCCTCCTTCTCCACGACTTTCGGGGTCGAGGGTCCATACGAGCGAACGTCGGGGTGGAGTTCAGGGGTGCGTCAGAAGTGGATTTCAAAGGCGTCGCGGGCGGGGATCGAAACCGAGGGACCCTGGGCGGAGAGACGCGCCGGGAAAAGTCCTTAAGGAACGGCGTTAACCGCGCCGACGCGGTCGTTTGGGAACCGGTGTATAGAACGCACCTTTCATCACGCGCTCCAACACCTCCTGGTCGCTCAGCCGCGTGAACCGCACGATCGCGCATCGCGACTGGATCGGCTCGATGATCTTCTCGCTCGCGTTGCACGCGAGCGCGAAGCGCGTCGTGTTGGAGTAGATCTCCATCGTCCTACGCATCGCCTGCTGCGCCGCGGACGTCATCGAGTCCGCTTCGTCGAGGAGGACGATCTTAGGGCCGTTCCATACAAGCGAACGTCGGGGTGGAGTTCAAAGGCGTCAGGTGGAGTTGAAAGGCGCCGAGGGCGGGCGTTGAAAGCGAGGGGTGAGCGGAGAGAGACGCCGGGCAAAAGCCCTTAAGGATCGGCGTTCACATCGCGAACGCGGTCGTATGGGGACCAGTGTATAGAACGCGCCTTATGCCTCCCCGGCGGGAGCGTCACCTTCTTCTGCGCGAACATCTTGATCTTGTTGCGCACGACGTCGATCCCGCGGTCGTCCGACGCGTTCAGCTCGAGCACGGCGTCCTTGTACGCGGGCCCGAGGAGCGTGTGCGCGAGGCACAGGATGGACGTCGTCTTTCCGATCCCGGGCGGTCCGCTGAAGATGAGGTTCGGGACGTTGCCCGTGGCTGCCATCGCGGCGAGGCGCTCGACCGCGTCCGCGTTGCCGACGATCTCGTCGATCTTCGTCGGGCGGTACTTCTCCACCCACGGCAGAGTGCTGTTCTTGGACGCGGCGGTCGCCATCTCGAGAGGAGAGCGAGTCCGCGCGGCGAGATCTCGTTCTCGTTCTCGTTCTCGTTCTCGTTTCGCCGCCGACGCGAGGTGGGCACGCTTCTTCTTTTCAAAAAAACGAACGCGCGACGCGACGACGAGAGCGCCGTATCAACACAGCACGCGCGGACGCTCGCGGGTTCGGTCGAGCGCGTTCGCTTCGCGTCGCGCGGTCGGGTGTCGCGGAGGGGCGCGCGCGCGTCGTGGTGTGCGGCGGTGGGAGGGCGCGCGCGCGAGGTCGATCGATCAAGTTTTCGAAATCGGGTCGGTCGCAAAACACTGTGCCAACCTGGTGCCAACCACGACCGACCCTCGACGACACTTCCGCCCGCGCTCGCCGACCCGCCCGGCCGCCGCGGCGACATGACGCGCGCGCGGGGCGTCGCCATCGCGCTCGCGGCCGCGCGCGGCGCCGTGGCGGCGCGCGCCATCTCGCGCGACGACGGCGACGACGGCGGCGGCGGCGGCGGCGCCCCCGCCGCCGCTCGGTGCGACGCGACGTGTCAGACTCTGGCGCACCTCGCGAGCGGGCTCGTCCTCTTCTGGACCGTCCTCGGCGCCGTCCTGTTCGGTATCGCGATGCTGCACAACCTGGACACGCCGACGATGTTCGAGCCGCCGAAGGAGGAGAGAGAGCGGCGACGGTGGTTCCGATGAGCGCGCGCGAGATGGGTAGCCCTAGCTAGAGACGCGACGCCGCGCGGAGCGCGAACGACGAGCGCGAAAGTTTCCCCTCGCGCCACTCTGCCAGCGTCCCGAGAACCAAACTCGTCCGCATTTTTGCGTTCGTTTTCGGCGCGTCCGAGGACACGAAACGACACTGTCGCTCGCGCGCGCACGCGGACGTCGCGCACCGACCCCCAACCCGCACCCCTCCGCGCCCGCGCGCGCGCCCGCGCGCGATGAAGTTCGGCTCCTTCCGCGGCGTCTCCAAGGGCGACGTCGCGCCGCCGAAGAAGGACAGAGACGCGAACCTTCCGTCCGTCCTGCGCCGGTTCGGCGCGGTGTCCCACGGCGTGAGGAACTACATCCATCACGTGCGTCCCCGTCCCGTCGCCTCGCCGCGTCGCCCTCCTCGTCGTCGTCGTCCCGTCGCTCGCGTCCGCGCGTCGCGATCGCCCGTCGCCGATCGCGCGCGCGTCGCGACGCGCGGGGTCGGACGCGCGTCGTCCCGGACCCCTCTCGCCGCGCGCCGCGCCGGATCGGGCGCTCGCGCGTTCCGACCAAATCTGACATCATTATTCATTCCCCGAAACGGCCTCGGCCGTCGCCGCGCGCGCAGGCGAACCTCTTGTTCTTCTTGACGCTGCTCGCCATCTCGATCTCGTTCGCGGTATTCATCGTCCCGGGGCTGACGGACACGGCGCCGTACGTCATCTCCGCGGAGAACGACAAGTGCTTCGCCAAGTCCGAAACGGTCTGCGAGAACGAGGTCGAGTGGAGGTTTCACTTTTGGAACCTCACGAACGCGGACGACGTCGTCGCCGGCACCGCGCCGCCGGTGCGTGCGACGAAGAAACGCCCGCATTTCAACCGTTTATTACTGACTATTTTTATTTTACTCGCTCGCTGCGTCGCGTGCCCGCGAGTGCGCACCAACGAAACGAAAGCGCCGCGGAGTCGTTCTTCGCTTTACTCACCGCGTCCCCCCGCCCTCTTCTCCCGACGACAGGCGCTCGTCGAAGTCGGCCCGTTCGCGATGCACAAGACGAAAGCGGTGAAATCCAACGTCACGTTCTTCGACGACGGAAACAAAGTGTCGTACACCGAGATTCAGTACGCGGAGTACGACACCGCCAACTTCTGCGACGGATGCTCCCTGGACGACGTCATCGTGTCGTTCAACCCGGCGTATTACACCCTCGTGAAGATGTACGGCTCGGAGGCGAACTTTCTGTACACGCTCACGCCGCAGGTGCTCCCGCCGATCCTCGACGGGCTCGGCGCGCTCCTCTCCGCGCTCGCGGGCTCCCCCGCGGACCCGAGCGGCGAGATCTCGACCGCGGTCGCCGCCGGCGCCGCCGCGGTGACGACCCTCGCGCTGAAGCAGTGGGGCGACTGCTCCGGTGCGTTCTACGCGCCGGTCCCCGTGCGACCGCGTTGGCGCGGTGACGCCTTTCCTTGAGGACTTCTCCCGGCGCATCTCTCCGCCCAGGGTCCCTCGCTTTCAATCCCCGACCGCGACGCCTTTCTCAACTCCGTCTGACGCACCCCTGAACTCCACCCCGACATCGCTTCGTATGGGCGATTACTCTCAGTCCTCGGCGACACGATCCTCAACATGGGGCTCCCCGCCGCGTACACCGCCGCGTTTCCCGTGGCGCCCGAGTTCGGGTGTTACGCCGCGACCTACACCGGGATGGCGGCCGGCATGATCGGCGTCGACGCGACCGGCGCGCTCGCGGTCACGACCGCGCTCACCGCCGACCCGACCGGGATGGCCGTGCTCGGGGTGTTACAGACCTCGGACGCGACCAACGCGGCCAACTGGGGCATCAGCCCGGCGGTCGCGCCGCTCGTCAAGGCGTACCTGGTGTACTTCAACACCAACTACAACCAGCCCGCGGGCGCGACCGCGATGGGGCCGTGGCTCGGCGGCTCCTCCTCCGGAATCTTCATCGCGCGGACCGTCCGCGAGTGGCTCGAAGGGTACGTCGACCCGCTGACGTCGTCCGTGTACGCCGCGTCGGATCCTCGGAGGCTCGTGAGAACCGTGCACGGCGTGTATCCGCTGAGCGACCTCGACGCGGGGAGCTCTGTCGATCGATACCAGGACGTCGTGACGCACGTGACGGACAAGTCGGAGTGGCGCGGCGTCGGCGCGACGCCGTGGGTCGTCGCGACCGGGAAGGACGATCCGGACAAAGTTTGGGACGTCCTCGCGTCCACGAAGGGCGACGCGCAAGGCGGGTCCTACGCGTATAACACCGGCCACGTCGAAGCCGTCGGAGGGAAGCACTTCTGGCAGGCGATTTACCCGAAAGTCGCGAACAAGGGCACCGGCCTCGGGACCCTCGGCGAGGTCACGACCTGGTTCGACATCGGCGCCGGTCTCGACATGGGCCGCAAGGTGAAGCTGCAGTACCGCGGCGATTACGACTTGCCGCACAAGAAGAACACGATGGTTCGCCTGTACAACTACGAGTTCGTCGACGAGGCGCGTCTCGTCTTTTATTCGACCCGCCATCGCTCTTCTCGCTCTCTCGCCGCGCGAAAACGCACTTACGGCGACTCGCGCGCGTAGTATGCTCACATCACCCACCACGTTTCCGCGCGCCCCACGCACAGGAGCTCCACGCGTGCCCGATGAACGTGGCGAACTGCGACTACGACGTCAAATTCCAAGGCGCGTGGGACGTCAGCGATCACACCGCCATCGAGACCGTCGTGACGATGCCGCACGCGTACAACGCGGACACGCGCCTGTTCGGATACATCGACCCCACGTCCGCGTCGTGCCCGTTCCAGCCGAACAAGACCGCGCACGACTTCGAGTGGGAGATCTTAAAGTTCACCGGCAACGTCATGGGCGCGAGCGCGCGGTATCAGATGAACTGGCAAGTGAAGCCTACGGACGTGTACTACCCCAATTTGTGGCAGCCCGTCGCGGGGTCTTCCCTCGACGGCGACGCCACGGACGGGATCTACGTCCCCGGGTCGTGGTCGTCCGCGTCGTACCGCGTCGCGCACTCCGTGATCGAAGACATCGTGAACGACGTCGCGTACGTCATGGGCGCGCTCGCGATGTTTTACGTCTTCCTCCCGGTCGGGTGTTTGATTTTCATCGTCATCGCGATCGTGTCTCTGTACGTGCGTTCGCGCGTGCGCAACGCGCGGCAGAAGATCATCGACGAGCACAAGCGGGCCGAGCGCGAGCGCCACTCGCTGATCGCGCTCAACGGCGGCGGCAAGGCTGGTTTCCAGCGCGATCCCGACGATAACAACGGTAACGGTCACGTATCGGGCGTTAGAAACGAAAGCGCGTATGAGCCGCCGCCGACGGCGTTCACGGACGAGGACGCGCACGAGGAACGGATCCGGTCCGGGTTCTGGGCGCCGTCCGCGCCGCCCAAGGGCGAGGACGTCGCGAAGGACGCCGACGCGCGCGGCGACGCCGTGGACGACGACGACGACGTGACCACGGTCGTCGTCGACGTCGAGGCGCCCGCGCTGAAGACGGACAAGGCGTGAGCGACGAGCGCGCGCGCCGCCGGCTCCGAACTGTTTATATTTTTTTGTCAAGTTAAATGAGATCCATCTTCGGTCGAGTCGTCACCTTCGTTCGCGCGCGCGGCGCGTTCGCGGTCGTCGTCGGCGGCGGGCGACGCGCGCGCGCGCGCGTCGCCGCGCCCGCGGCGTCCTCCGCGCGACCGTATCGCCCGAAACCTCGTCGCGTCGGTCGCGAGGAACCATCACGAGGACGAACCAGAGATGAAACACGGCACCCTCGCCCCCGTCGCGTTCGCGCTCGCGACGCTGTGCGTCTACGCGTCGACGATGTACCCGTCCGCCGCGGGCGGCGACGCCACGGAGTTCGCGTTCATCGCGTGCGACTTCCCCGCGGTGCCGCACCCGCCCGGGTACCCCACGTTCGCGCTCCTCACCGCGTTCGCGTCGCGCGCGTTCAGAGCGATGCGGTTCGGGGGACCCGCGTGGGGATCGAACTTCGCGTCCGCGTCGTGCGGCGCCGCCGCGTCGGGGGTTCTCTACGCCGCGATTCGCGACGCGGTCGGGGGTCGTCGCGAGGGTTCGACGACTATCGCGACGCACGCCGCCGCGGCGTTAGGCGCCGGGCTGTTCGCGTGCGGGAAGAACACGTGGACGAACACGATCCAGTCCGAAGTCTTCGGACTCAACAATCTCTTCGTCGCCGCGGCGGTGTACTTCACCGTCGCGTTCGCGCGCGATAACGCGGTTGGCCCCGCCCCCGACCGGTCAGCGGCCGCGTTCAAGCACGCGCTGAAAGGCGCGTTCACGTGCGGTCTCGCGATGAGCAACCAGCACACGTTCGCGCTCGTCGGCACCCCGCTCGCGACGTGGGTTTTACTCCGCGGGCTTTTCGCCGGCGCGAAGTCGCTTCGGTCGCCGTCGCGGCTGCTCGCCGTGCTCTCGGTCCCGTTCCTCGGCCTGACGCCGTACGCGTACCTCGTCCTCGCGTCTGGGACGCGACCGGGGTGGCGGAATGGGCGTAACACCCCGAGAGGGGGTAACACCCCGGGGGCGTGGGGCGAGACGCGCTCCCGGGACGGTTTTTGGACGCACGTGACGCGCGCGGAATACGGCACGTTCACGCTGTTCAGCGGGGAAGGCAGCCGCGACCACAGGGCGCGGCTGGGGATCACGAGATACGCGAGGAACCTTCACGACGACACCGGCGGGATCGCGCCGTGGCTTATGCTCGCGGCGGTGATCGGGGGCGTGTCCGCGTGGGCGCGAGAGAGGCGGCGGCGGCGGCGGCGTCGGCGGCGGAATGAAAAAAACGCTTCCGACGCGACGACGGAGACGCGTGAACTCGCGCTCGCGGGGTCTTGTCACGGATTAGCGCCCGTCGTCGTCGCGTACGCGCTGTACACCGTCGGGTTTCAGCTGCTCGCGAACTTGCCGATCGAGAAGGACCTGTACGCGGGCGTGTCGAGACGGTTTTGGATGCAGAGCGACGTCCTCGCGGGGTTCGTCGCGGGCGCGGGCGCGGCGTTCGCGACGTCTCGGACGATCGCTCTCCTCGCCCTGGGAGGGGACGGTCGCGGTCGAGGCGCGATGCGAAACGACGCGAACGCGAACCGTCGCCGCGCCTTCTTCGAGTTCGCCGCCCTCGGGATCGTCCTCGCGCTCCTGTGCTCGAGAGTCGTCGCGGACTACCGAGCGATGGACCAGAGCGGAAACGCGTACTACGAGCGCTTCGGACGCGAGATGCTGCGTCCGCTGCCGAAAGGCGCGCGGCTCATCGTCCGCGGGGACCTCATCACGAACAGCGCGCGGTACGTCCAGCGGTGTTTGGGATACAGAAAAGATGTTCAGATGGTGGACATGGCGATGCTGACGTACAAGTGGTTCGTAAAGACGCAGTCGGGTAACTTCAAGTCGTTTCACTGGCCGGGGACGCACTACCACCCGAACGAGCCGCCGCACGGGTTTAGCATGCGAGCGCTGCTTGATTTGAACTATCACAAGGACAGCTCCGCGATATTTCTCGCGGGCGGGTGGCACGACGACGATCCTTCCACGGTCGGTCACTACGACACGATGCCGTTCGGGATCGCGGACGAGATCGTGAAGCTCCCGGCGGCGGGCGGCGCGGCGACGCGGGGGTTGCCGTTCAAGTCTCCGAAAAAGTTTTACAAGCGTCGGGCGAAGGCGCTTCCGAACATGACGTTCGGCGACGGCGGCGGCGGGAACTTCGCCTCGCGCGCGATGTCGCGGCACGTCCTGCCGCGGTTCGGAGGAGACAGAGAGGTATCCCTCGCGGAGAAGTACCCGGAAGGGACGTGGGAGCGCGTCGTGATGACAGACTACTACGGCGCCCGGCATAAGCTCGCGCACGCGTTGCTGAGTTATGGCATCGCCGCGGCGGACGTCGCGACGCGCGAGAGCGGCGACGACGACAGCAAAGCGAAGGACGATCGCGTGTACGCGTTCGAGACGAGCGCGGCGATCATCGAGGCGTGCGTCTCCGAGCACCCGCCGCCGGTGCCGTCGTTTTATTACCGGAATCTGGGCATCTGTCGCCAGCGCGCGTGGGGGGAACGGCGGGAGAAGACGGAGCACCACGCGAAGATGGTGACCGCGTTTAAGGCGTACCTCGCCGCGGTCGACGCCGAGGGCGGGGAGAGGGAAGGGGGGTACGACGCGATCGCGGGGATCGTTCTCGAGGCGGAGAGAGGGAGCATGGTCGCGTGACGTGCTCGTAGGAAGTAGAATGTGAGTTCTCAGTGATGTGCAGCTCGAGAGGAAAAAACGCTCAGCACCATCACCACAGGATTTCAAACTCGCACTGCGGTCCCGCGCGCGGGCTGGGCCGCCACGATGGCGGAGACGCAGCTGATGTCGACGCAGCTGCTCCCGGCCGACGCGGAGCCTCCGGGCTCCGCCCTGCTCGGAGCGTCCGCGGCGTCGCCTCTGCTCGGGGGCACGGGCGGAGCGACGGGCGGAGCGACGCCGCTCGTCCCCGGCGCGACCATCGCGGCCGCGCCGACGCTCGAGGTGAGCCCGTTCGGCGAGGGCGTCGCGCCCGCGGCCGCGGCGTCGCCGCCCGCGGCGTATCGCGCGCGCGCGGACGACGTCGTCGTCGACGACGACTTCGCGGCCGCGGAGACGCAGCCCGTGGACGACGACGCGACGCAGGCGCCCCCGGACTGGACCGGCGACAGCGACGAGGAGGAGGACGCGATGGCGGTGGACGCGGAGGACGACGACGACGCCGCGCGATACGCGGGCGCGACGTGCCCGGCGCCGTCGATGTCCGAGGAGGACGCGGACGACGACGACGCGTTCTTCGCCGCGGCGACGCAAGCGGTGGGACGAGCGCCCGCCGCGACGGCGGACGCGGAGACTGATGGGATCCGCGAGGACGGCGGAAAGCGCGACTTTTCAGAAGCGGCGGCGACAGCTGTCGCCGTCGGCGGCTCCGACGCCGACGCCGACGCGGCGACCGTCTCCACGGGCGTGCCGGACAGCCAGGCGACGTCCGCGGGCGGCGGCCGCGGCGGAAGCGTCGGCGGGCCCGCGCGGACACCGAGCGAGGGGTGGTACCGCAAGGCGTCCGCGTCGGCGCCGTCGGTCGAGAGGGCGCCAGCTGTCGTCGGCGGAGGAGGAGGCGACGGAGGGAAAGAATCGGAATCTTTCGGCGGCGGCGGCGGCGGCGGGAGCTCCGGCGCGCCCGGTTTCTTGACCACCGCGACGAAAGCCGCGGCGTGGGAGAACGCGGGCGGGATGTACGTCGACACCCAAGCGATGGCGCCGTCGAAGTCGGCGTCCGACGGCGCGGTCGAGGACTCGCAGCCTTCGGCGGCGGCGGCGGCGGCGGATTCGGACTCGGACTCGGACTCGGACTCGGACACCGAAGAGCCCGAGTCCGCGCCGCATCTCATCGCGCTGGACCTCCCCCCCGCGCTCGTCCCCGCGGAAATCAGCGACGACAGCGACTTGGACGACGACGACTTGGACGACGACGACGACGACCTGAACGCGCCGCCGCCGGCGTGGAGCGCGTACAGGCTCGACGGCGCGGGCGGCGTGAAGGGCGCGACGGGGATCGAGGCGTTCGCGGACGTGGGGAAGGACAGCGACGAGGAAGAGAAGAAGCCGGATCCGAGCGGGCCGAGACGGAGCGGCCGCGCGAGGAAACAGGTGTTGGCGTCGCCGCCGCCGGCGCCGGCGGCGGCGGCGAAGGGCGGCGGGGCGAGGAAGAAGGCGCGGTCGCCGTCGCCGCCGACGCGGTCGCGGTCGCGGTCGCCGTCGCCGCCGCCGGCGTCGCGGCAGTCCATACCGACGGTGTCCGAGGCGAAGACGGACGTCCGGTGCTTGTCCCCGAGAGCGGCGAGGGCGGTGATGGAGAGCGCAAAGAAGGCGGAGACGTTGCCGCGGACGGCGAAGCGGCGGAAATCGTTCGAGGTGAAGGTGGTCTGGTCGCGGTCGCCCGCGGCGTCGCCGAAATCGAATCCGTTGGAAGTCGTCGAGGAGGAGCCGGGGGCGGGCGCGGCGCCCGTGCCCGCGGCGACGAGGAGCGTCCGCGGCGGGAAGCCTCCGCCGGCGAGACGCGGCGGCGGCGGCGGCGGCGGCGCGCGCACGTCGCCGGCGCGAAAGAAGCTGCGAACGGCGACGACGACCGCGGTCAAGGTGCTCGTGTCGTCCGCGCTCGCGGCGAAGGACGTCGAGGCGACGACGACGGCGATAAAAAAACTCGGCGGCGAAGTCACGACGTCGACGAGAGACTTCACGCACTTTCTCACGGCGAAACCGCTCGGGCGGAGCAAGAACGTCCTGTGCGCGCTCATGATGGGACGACCGATCGTCACGGAGACGTGGGTCACCGCGTCGACGCGCGCGGGAGGGTTCGTGGACGCGGGCGACCACTTGTGCCGCGACCTCGCGTTCGAACGCGCGCAAGGGTTCGACATGAAGGCGACGCTGGAAAACGCACGCGATATGTGCGTTTTCCGTCAGCGACGGATACACGTCATCGCTCCATCGAAAGGCGCGGTCGCGGGAAAAATCGGTTTAATCGTCGAGCTCGCGAGCATCGCGAACGCGGCGGCGACGGAGACCGAGGCGGAAAAGTCGGCGCCGGACGACGTCGTGATCGTCGCCGCCACGGGTGAAAAGTCGGCGCCGGACGAGCGCGTGTCGCGGCGGTGGAGGAACAAGGGCTACGACTTGTACGACCCCGAGGATGTTTTGAGAGCGATCGTGAAGCACCAGTGGAAGCCGCGGAGATAATACGCGTAGGAACGTAGCGATAGAACGAAGGACGAAGAACCAATCGGACGAAGTGAATACAGTAGACTAACAACGGATTTACAACGAGAAAGCTTCGCGAGAGCACCACCCACGACAACACGATGTACAACACGATCATCCCCCCCTCCCTTCCCCCCTCCCCACGCAAATCGAATCGAATCGAATCTCGCGGACGCGTCACTCCCCGTCGTCCCCCGCGTGCGCGGCGTCCCTCCCTTTCTTCACCTTCCCCTTCGGCTTACTCCTCACCGTGCGATAAAACTCGCGCATCGCGTGCTTGTCCCCGCCCGCGCCCGCCGCCTCCGGGGACACGACCGTCGCGCCCCCCACCGCGTTCCCTCTCACGCACATCCTCCCCGCCTTCTTCTCGAGCTCCCACACCGCCATCTTCTCCTCGTGCCTCGCGATCTTCGCCTCCCTCGCCGCGATCTCCTCCGGGCTCGGCCCCTCCTCCGGCCGCAGCGCGAGGTACGCGTTTTTCCACGTCTTTCGCTGTTTCGGCGGCCGCCCGGGCTTCTCCGGCGCCATTCCCGGCTCGTACCACGCGCTCGCGCAGTGCGGCCACCACGCGGCGTCGCTGTCGACGCACTTCCGGTACTTGCACTTCTCTTTCGGCGGGCACACGCATCGCTCCGCGAGCGCGGCGAGCTCCGGCGCGGTGAGCCGCGCGACGCGCGCGAGGACCGCGGTCTTATCGAACACGCCGTCGAGCGCGGGGTTGCACCGCGCCTCGAGCGGGCAGATCTCCTCCATCGGGTCCTCCCAGCTGCCGTCCGAGTCTCGGGGGACGGCGTCGCCGTCGTCGTCGTCGTCCGAGCCCGAGCCCGAGGGCGCGTCGGGGTCGGCCGCGGCGGGGGGCATGACGAGAGCGTCGGCGACCCCCTCGCGGCCGCGGCGCGAGATAACAATGTGAACGTTTTATCGTTGCTCGGCTCTCGACTCTCGAGCCGAGGAAAAAGTTGCACTCCAATCTCCAACAGGTTAGAAAACCTGAATGGGCCTGGTCGGGAACAGCTCCGCGGAGTGAGAAAACCATCGCTTCGCGCGTCCGCGCGCCCTCTTTCAGACGCACGCTGGCACGCGTATCGTCGTAGGCGTCAACATGGACAAGGTGCGCTTCATCCCTGGCATCGTTTGAGCGTCGCATCGCGTCGCGCGCGACGTCGTATCGCGCGTCGCCGCGCGAAGACGGCGACGACGACGCGCGATGCGCGGAGGGAAAAACCCGCGAGCGAGCGGAAAGACGGGGTCGCGCCTCAACGCCCTCCTCGCTCGTCGGGTCCATCCCTCCGTCGTCGCGCCGCCGTCCGCCGCGCGGCGCGATGACGGCGCCGCGCGTCGCGTCGCGCGTCGGACGCCGTCGCGCGTCGCGTCCGCCGCCGTCGCGCGCGCGCCGCGCCTCCCGCGTCTCGCGCAATCTTTTTTTTAGGGTTTCTCGCCACCGCGAAAAAGAAATCGCGCGTCCGCGGCGCGCCGGCGAACGGCCGCGCGCGCGCGCGTCGCCGTCGATCGTCCCAAACCGTCCGCTCACCGTCGTTCGTTCTCACCCTTTTCATCGATCGCGCAGGTGGTTATCATCGACGGCAGGGGCCACCTCCTCGGCCGCCTCGCCTCCATCGTCGCGAAGCAGCTCCTCCAGGGGCAGCACGTCGTCGTCGTCCGCGCGGAGGGGATCGTCATCTCCGGCGGCATGGTGCGCGCGCAGCAGAAGTACGACTTCTTCAAGCGCCTCCGCATGAACACGAAGCCGAGCCACGGCCCGTTCCACTACGCGTCCCCGTCGCGGATGCTCTGGAGGACCGTCCGCGGCATGGTTCCGTACAAGACGAAGCGCGGCGCGGCGGCGTTTGAGCGGTTCAAGAGCTACGAGGGCATTCCCCCGCCGTACGACAAGTGCAAGCGCGCGGTCGTCCCGGAGGCGCTCAAGGTGCTTCGCCTCGGCGCCGGTCACAAGTACTGCGTCCTCGGCGACTTGTCCCACCGCGTCGGGTGGAAGCACCAGGCGACGGTGAAGAGCCTCGAGGCGAAGAGGGAAGCCAAGGCGAGCGAGTACTGGGCGGCGAAGAAGGCGGCGAACGCGAAGTTCGCCGCGGCCAAGGAGCAGGCGAACGCGCAGCTCGGCGACCTCGCGCCGCTCATCGCGGCGACGGGGTATTAGGGCACCAGCCTGCCTATCGCGCGGAAGAGAAGATTGCGATGTAATTGAAACCTACGACTAAAAGAAGACGTCCACGACACGCGAGCGCGCGTTCTCGCTCGAAAGAAGCGCGGCGACGCGACGGCCAAAAAACCGATGACGCGCGCGGTCGTATTACAACCCTCGACGCTAACCACCACTCACCCCGCGCGAAAACGCCTCCTCCTCCTCCTCCTCGTCAACCCTCGACCACTCGCTCGCTTAATATCTGTAGTCCTTGACGGTCTGGAAGAAGTGCGCGACGTTCTCCTCCGGCGTCCCCTGCATGACGCCGTGTCCGAGGTTCATCACGTGCTTCGTGTTCCCCGCCTTTTTGATCGTGTCCAGCACCCTCTCGGTGATGTGCGCCTTGCTCCCGAACAAGCTCACCGGGTCCATGTTCCCCTGGACCGCCTGGTCCATCCCCAACCTCGCGCGCGCGTCCGCCATGTCCACGGTCCCGTCCAGCGAGATGACGTCCGCGCCCGTCGTCTTGAGGGTCGTTCCAAACGAAGCGACGTCGGGGTGGAGTTGAAAGGCGTCAGTTGGAGTTGAAAGGCGTCGAGGTGTGTCGGGATTGAAACCGAGGGGCGGGCGGAGAGATGCGCCGGGAAAAGTCCTTAAGAAACGGCGTTCACCACGCCAACGCGGTCGTATGGGGACCAGTGTACAGAACGCACCTTGAGTCGCTCGAGCAAACCGCCGCTGCCGCTGCTGTATAAGATGAGCGGCACGTCCGGGTGCGTCGCCTTCACCTCGGTCACGATCCGAGTGAGGTACGGGAGGCAGTACTTATCGAAGTCGGAGGGGCAGAACTCGCTCGCCCAGCTGTCGAAGATCTGGATCACCTGCGCGCCGCTGTCCGCCTGGTATTTGACGTACTCCACGACGCTGTCGGTGATTGAGTTCAGCAGCGCCTCGTAAATCTGGGGCTCGTCGAACGCCATCTTTTTGATCACCTTGTAGTGCGTGGACGTGCCGCCCTCGACGATGTAGGACGCGAGCGTGAACGGCGCGCCGACGAACCCGAGGACGGTCGCGTTGTTGCCCACCTCTTGGCGCAGAAGTCCGAGGGCTTCGCCGACAAACGGCACGGACTTCTCCGGCTCCAGCTTAGGGTCGTTCCATACGAGCGAATGTCGGGGTGGAGTTCAAAGGCGTCAGTTGGAGTTGAAAGGCATCGAGGGCGGGGATTGAAAGCGAGGGGTGGGCGGAGAGAATCGCCGGGAAAAGTCCTTAAGGAATGACGTTCACCACGCGAACGCGGTCGTATGGGGACCAGTGTATAGAACGCACCTTCGTGATCTTCTTCACGTCGTCCATCCCTCGCACCGGGTCCATGATCACCGGGCCGGTCCCTTTGACGATGTCGAACGGGATGTTCATGCCGCTGAGCGGGGTGAGGATGTCGCTGAACAGGATCACGCCGTCGGGCTGGAACGCCTCCCACGGCTGCAGCGAGATCTCCACGGCGAGGTCGACCTTTTCGCTGCGCTCTCGGAACGTCGGGTGCTTCTTGCAGAGCTCCTGGTAGATCTTCATGTACCGGCCCGCCTGGCGCATCATCCTGCGGTCGGGGACGGCGTCGGGGAGCGCGTGGGGGGCGGGGGAGGGGGAGGCGGCGGCGTCAGCGCGCGTCGATCGAGACGCCGCGGACGCGGAGCGAGAGGGGGCGACGACGGTGGGTTTTATCCGATAGTCGAGCGAAGGAGATGGAAGATGGATGGATGTTAACGCCCGCGGGGACGCGCGACGGCGACGGCGGGCGTCGCGATCGCGCGCACCAGATCGGGGGACGCTCGACGTCCTCGCCGCGGATCGCTCGGAGCATGAGCGGGTCCTTCGTCGCGACGTCCTTCGCCTCCGCGGACGTGTCGACCTGGATCGCCCGCGCGCGCGTGTTCCTCGGTCCCGGCGCCTTCGACATCATCACCCCGGAGGACGACGGCGTCGAGACGACCTTCTTCGCGGCGCCGTCGGACGCGGACGCGCGGACGCGGAACGCGGGCCTCGAGAGCGCGCACGCGCTCGCGATGGCCGACATGTTTGACGTTCCTTTACGGTGTGAAGTTCTCGCGTGGCGTCGCGAGCGCGCGGCGTCAATGCGCGCGAAGGGCGCATCGCGAAGCGCGATACGCTGCCACCTGGAAGACGAGAGCGAGATCTCACTGGACAGATCGCCACTCGACTGGAAGATCTAGATCTTCCTGACAGCCTGCTTAGATTAAAGTTCGGAGCGGTCGACGCGACCGCGAACCTCGAGAAACGGTCCCTAAACGTGCGTTTCGCTTTCGTGTATGTAGTTTCATATCACACCCCGGTAGTCCTATCCCTCGCCCTCGTCACCGCGCCCCCCCCGCGGCGGCCACCGTCCGGTGCAGCTGCACGAGGAAATCCGCGTACGACATCGCGCCCGCGCCCCCCGCGCCGCGATCTTCCACCAGCGCGGGAAACAGCAGCGCCTCGCTCGGCTGCCCTTGCGCGATGACCGTGACCGTGCAGTGACCGCACCCGTTCGCCGCGCGCCTCCGAACCTCGGCCATGACCGCGCGAACCCGCGCGTTGATCGCGCTGCCCTCGATCGTCGGCGGCGTGAAATCCGCCTCCGGCGGCGGCGGCCCCGCGGGCCCGAAGACGTCCGCGGCAAACGCGGGGTCGAGCATCTTCCCGAGCCACAGCAAGCACACGTACCCGTCGTCGACGAGGTACGCCCCGCGCGCGTCGATCCGTTCGCCCGCGAGCGCGGTCCGCGGCGGCATCTGGACGACGCCGTCCTTCTCCACGCCGCTCTCCGGCGGCATCGCGTGCAACGCGTACATCGCCGGGTAGAGACGCCGCAGGATCGCCTCCGTCGGCGCAGACATGATCTCGAACGCGCTCAAGATGCGCTGATCCACCGGGACGTCGCGCGCGTGCCCGCGCAACGCGGGCGTCTTCGACGCGCACAGCGTGAACAGCGGCACGAGCCGCGCGCACTCGGGGAAGATGAGGCGGTTGAACGCTCTCGCCGCGGACGTGTTCATCATCCGGAACTCCTTCAAGCTCGTCGACAGCTTCAACTGCACCGCCTCGCGCGCGTCCTGCAGCCGCGCCGTGAGCGCGCGCTCGACGCCGAGCCGCGTTAAGAACGCGCTCATCGCGCCGCCGTCGATCGCGCGATACATCTCCGCGACGTCCTGCACCACGGGCGCGACCATCGTGTGCACTCTGATCCGCCTCTCGCCGTCCGCGTTGGTGTATAACAACGCGCACTGAATGAACGCGTGGTTCGTCGTCGGCATCACCTCGTCGTGCGCGAGCTGCACCGCGTACGCGGTGTCCGCGTTCGTCGCCGGGAGCGCGAGGAGGTCCATGCTTCGTATGAAGAAGTGGCCGTTGAACGAAGACACGCGGAAGCCTTTGCTGCAGCGCACGCGGCAGACAGCTTCCCACGCGGTGAATCGCGTGAGGTTATGGGTGAGCTCGCGCGTCAGCTTCGGGCCGTCTCGTTCCACGCGGAAGCCGCCGTAGTAGTACAGCTCCCCGCCGGTGTACCTAGGGAGCGTGCTCAGCGACGCGAGGTCCGCGTACGGCGACGCGGACGCGAAGACGTCGACGCAAATCTGCTGCCGCGAGCACTCCGCGGCCATCTTTTTGTAAAACGGATCCGCGGGCGCGCGATTCGCCGCCTCCTTGTCCGTCCCCGCGTTTCGATGATCGTCCCCGCGGTTCAGCAACCGACCGCTCCCTAACGACGGCAGCGTGCACTGAAACACCATGAGCTTACCCCCGATGTGGCTCATCGCCATGTACGCCGCCTGCACGGCCGGGCCCATCGCGGACTCGACCCGCGACGTGTCTTTAAACGCCCCCGGAAGCATGTCGAGAAGCGCCTCCACGGCTTCTCTGCTCTCGCTCAAGTTCACGAGCAGGTCGTCCGGCGCGGGGACGAACGGGTCGTCCAGCTCCGCGACGACCATCATCTGCGGCTGCGAGCTCCCGGGCTTCAGCGCGTAGAAGTGCAGCGTGCTGTCGTACGTCAGGAATCCGATGTGCGTCCTCTCGCCTCCGGGTAACGCGTCGAGCGACGCCTTGATCGCGTTCGTCGTCGTCGCGAGAAACCCGCTCGCGACCGCGTTCGCGCTGACGTCGATCGCGAAAAAGTACGTCGGCGGCATCGGCGGGCGGACCATGTACTCCTGCGACGCGAGGAACTCCACGGTCCCGTGCCTGAGCTCCGGGCGCTCGTTCACGTCCCGCCGTTGCCCGTCCGCGTCGAGCGTGCAAAAGTAATCCACCGGAACCTCGTTCGGGAGCGAGCACACGTTGCATCGAAACCGTCGCCCGCCGTCGATGAACTGCACGAACGGGTTGATGTACGTCCTGCATCGCCGGCAGCGCACGATCCCGCCGCTCCCGAAGTGCGCGATCGGGACGTTCTCGCCCGGGATCATCGGTCGAACGACGCACGCGACGGGGAGCGTGAACCGCTGCTTGACGGACGCCGTGCCCGGCAGCGCGCCGCACGTGAGGCGCAGGTACCTCGGATCGCACGACAGATGCGCGTTCGCGTTCGGGACGTCGTCGCCGGGCCTCGGGAACGTCGCCGGGTCCGCGCCTTGCTCTTGCCCCGGCCCGCCGCCGCCGCCGAGGACGAGCGACCCGAAGTCCTCGACGACGCTCTGCTGCGCGAACTGGCCTTGAAACGGCGCGGGTGAGAATTGCGCGCCGGGGTAGGACCCTCCCGGGGGCGTGCCCATCGGGCCTCCGCCGCCTCCGAACGCGCCGGGGACGCCCGCCATCGGCAGCGGCGGCGGCATCGTCTGCTGCATCTGCATCGGCGGCGGCGGCCCGCCCATGGTCGGCGGCGGCGGCATCGTCTGCTGCGTTTGCGTCGGCGGCGGCGGCGGCATCTGCTGCGTTTGCGTCGGCGGCGGTGGCGGCCCGCCGAGGCCCATGGAGCCCATCTGCGCCGTCGGCGGCGCGAACGTCTGCGGCGGCGGCGGCCCCGGGATCATCGACGGCGGTCCTCGCGGCGGCGGCGGCGCGCCCGCGGGCGGTCGGCTCGGTCCCGGCGGCGGCTGCGTCGGCGGCGGTCCCGGCGGGCCCGGGCGCATCATCTGCGGCGGGGGCGGGCCTCCCGTCGGCGGGCCCGGACGCATCATGCCGGGCGGCGGCGGAGCTCCTGCGCGCGTGGGAAGGGGCGGGATGGGTGGCGAGGGAGGCGGACGTCAGCGCGACGCGAATCGAAGCGAAGCGGCGGCGGCGATCGATCGAACGATCGACGGAACGATCGACGCGCGCGCGAAGTGCCGTTGGGGGAGAAGCCGCGGGGCGCACGGGGAGAACGAGATCTGCGCCCGGAGAGGACCCCGAGCGCGACGATTTCGGCCATCTCGCGCGAGGAAGCGCGCGCAGAGATCTGCGGGACGCACCCGCGGGCTGCCCCGTCGGCGGCGGCGGCATCCCCGGCCGCGGCGGCCCTCCCGGCGGAGGCTGCTGCATCCTCGGGTCCGCTCGACGACAATACTACGAATGAATGATCGACCGCGCCCTCCCTCCTCGGCGTCGCGCTCGCGTCTTTCCCCTGGCGCCCGCGCGACGCCCGCGATCTGACGCCGCTCGTCGCTCGCGAGCTAGGGCGAGCGCGAAGAGACGACGGCGACGCGACGCGGACGGACCGGCGACGATCGCGACGTGCTGTGTCGCCCGCGACGTCGCGTCTCCTCGAAGCTTTGTCGTTGCGCAGCGCAGTAGCGTCGGACGCGCGCGGTCGGACGGACAACGCAACGGCTTCACGCGGCGCTCCTCGGGGAGAGGCGCGCTACGCCGACGCCCGTCGCACTCGCGGACGCGCGCGGAGCGGATCTTCCACCCACCCACGTCGCCGCGTCGCCGTCGCCCGGCACCATGGCGTCGCGAAACGCGGCGGCGCTCGCGCGCGCGGCCGCGGCCGCCGCGCGCGTCGCCGCGGAGGACGCCGCGCCCGGAGCGATCGATCGCGCGGCCGGGTTATTAGGGCGACGATCGGCCGCCGTCGCGTCGACGTCGACGACGTCGTCGTCGTCGTCGTCGCGCGCGTGGACCGCCGCTTCCGCGGCGTCGCGGCGCGGCGGGCTCGCGACGGGATCCAAGGGCGGACGCCGATCCGTGATGTGCGCGACGCGCGGAGGAAGCGGAAGCGGCGCGGGCGAGCGCGTCTTCGGCGTCCTCCCTCGCGGTATGGGTCGCGGCGCGATGCGAAGACGCGGGTTCCGCGCGACCGTCGTCGGCGCGGACGACAAGGACGAGGACGACTCGAGCTCGAGCTCGAGCTCGTCGTCCTCGGACGACGACGACGACGACAAGAAAGAGAAGGAGGAGAAGGAGAAGGAGGAGGAGGACGACGACGACGACGAGAAAGAGGAGGAGGAGGAGGACGACGACGACGACGACGACGACGACGACGACGACGACGACGACGACGACGACGAGGACGACGACGAAGATGACGACGACGAGGACGACGAGAAGGAAGACGACGACGACGACGACGGCAGCGTCACCGCGACGAGCGGCGAGGACGAATACGTGGAGAGACAGGAAGACCTCTTCGCGGACGTCCTCGCCGCCGCCAAGGCGGAGCTCAGGTCCGTGGAGGAGGAGGAGGAGATCGTCAAGTGGTACGGCGGCGTCGAGCCGGCGAAGTTCGAGGGGAGTCGAAAAAAGCTCGGCAGCGAGCCGTTCCACTTGCACACCCCGCACGGCGACGACGTCGCGACGTTCACGGCCGAGGACGTCGGGAAGTTCTGGTCCTTGCCCGAGTCCGTCGTCGCGGA
Source organism: Micromonas pusilla CCMP1545 (assembly GCF_000151265.4). Taxonomy (NCBI): domain Eukaryota; kingdom Viridiplantae; phylum Chlorophyta; class Mamiellophyceae; order Mamiellales; family Mamiellaceae; genus Micromonas; species Micromonas pusilla. The sequence goes on from NW_003315882.1 coordinate 285,948, forward strand.
GGCGGAGACGCCGGCGGCGCTGCGGAAGGAGTTCGACGTCACCAAGACGCGGAGAGTGCTCTTCCGCGCGTGCGATCTCGAGATTAAAAACGCCATCGAGAGCGGCGTTTCCGTCCTCTTGGACGGCCAGGCCGGCTCCGGGAAGAGCGTCAGCCTCGCGAACGTCGTGTCCTGGGCGCGCGCGACCGGGTACCTCGTCCTCTACGTCCCCTCCGGGAAGGCGATGTGCACGTACTCAAACTACTCCAAGGACGAAGCGTCCGGGCTGTGGAACACCCCCGACCACGCCGCGCTGCTCATCAAGTGGCTCCAGGAAGGCAGCGCGAGCGCGCTGGAGGAGATCAGGATGACACAGACCGCGCGCGACGGACTCGAGGCCCTGGAAGCGGAGCCGACGCAGACGGTGGACGCCGCGCTGGCGATCGTCGAGGCGTTCAAATCCGCCGCGAGGGACCAGGGCAAAAAGGTGCTCTTCGCCGTGGACGAGTACAACGCCCTGTTCGGACCCTCGGACATGCACGAGGTGCTGGGCCCGCGGAAGCGCGGAAACATCCCCGCGGGGAGCACGCGAATCAACGCCGCGCTTCGCGACGCGACCGCGATCGTGTCCGCGGGCGCGTCCTACGTCGCCGCGACGAGCGGAACCATCTCGCTGTCGCCCGCGCTAAGGCGCGTTCTGTTCTATCTCACACTGGTCCCCGTACGACCGCGTTCGCGTGGTGAACGCCGATCCTTAAGGACTTTTCTTCCCGGCGTTTCTCTCCGCCCACACCTCGCTGGTTTCAATCCCGACACACCTCCCTCGACGCCTTTCAACTCCGCTTCTGACGCCTTTGAACTCCACCCCGATATCATCGCTCGTATGGAACGACCCTAAGTTGGAGGCTCGGCGCCAGGCGCGACGCGGTCGGGGAACACGCGACGGAGCTCACCGCGAAGGCGGAGGAGGAGGCGCTCGTCGCGAGCGCGTGCGCGCGGTGCGGGAAGCAAGGGCACGCCTCGGACTCGTGCCCGAAGCCGATCGTGTGCGATTACTGCCGCGAGGAAGGGCACAAGCACCGGAGGTGCCCGAAGCGCGCGGAGAACATGGAGAAGTACGCGCGGCTGAAGCAGCACGGGCGTCAGGGGAACCATAACACGAAGGCGACGAAGAAGAAGCACTCGATGAAGCTCAAGGGGACGTCCACGCTCGAGGGCACGGAGTCGCTCGCGCGGTTCAAGCACCCGCGGCTGGACACGGACGAGGTGGTGGCGCTCGTGGAGCACTACGACCACGCGAAGGGGCTCGACGCGGTGTGCGACACGGTGTCGCACGCGCACCTGGCGCGGCGGCTCAAGACGCTGACGCAAGGGAACGGGAAAGAAATCCTCGAGATGGTCGAGCTGATGTGATCGATGGATGCTCTTTAATACACTCACGTACTGTACTTCCATCCGTCCACCCGAGCTAACCTCGTCGTCAGTCGCTCTCTCGCTCTTCGTTCACCGCCCCGCGGCGGCGGCGATCGCGTTGACTTCGTCCACGAGTTTGAAGTGCGCGTCGAGGTCCGTCAGCGTGTTGGCGGCGATCACGCCGCTGCTCGCGGCGGCGGGAAGCCCCACCCCCGGCGCACACGAGTCCCCGACCCTGTACAGCCCCTTCACCCCCGTGCTCGGCCCGGGGAACATGTCCGGCGCGCGGATCGCCGCGCCGTACGTTCCCTTGTGCCGCCGCATCCACTTCTGATGCGTCAGCGGCGACGCGATCTCCTCGTGAACGACTCGTTCGCGAACGTCCGGTATTATCCTCTCCAGCGCCTCGTACAGCTTCGCGCTCCGCTCGATCTTCTTCTGCGCGTACCCTTCCCCGCGCTCCCACCCCTCGTACGGCTCCATCGTGTACGCGTGCACGCAGTGATGCCCCGCCGGCGCCATGCTCGGCTCCCACACCGACGCGATTGAGATCATGCACACGTTTCCCGGCGTCGATATCGGCGCGTTCTCGTCGCGGATCACGACGTGGTGGCCGCCGAGCGCGCTCAGATCCAAGCCCTTCGCGTCGATCCCGAGATGCAAGTGCATGAACGACTCGCTGCACGGGATTCCGAGCGCATCGCTTCGCTCTTTCGCGCTCACCGCGTCTGCGGGGATGAGGTGCTCGTACGTGTCCCACACGGACGCGTTGGACAGCACGATGGGCGCTCGGATCTCTTCGCCGCTCTTCAGCTTCACGCCGACCGCCCTGTTCCCGTCCTTCCGATCCAGTAACACCTTATCGACGTGCGTTTTCAACCTCACCTCCCCGCCGTGCTTCTCGAGCCCCCTCACGAGCGCGTTCGTGATCTCCTCCGCGCCGCCCACGGGGAACTCAGGGTCGTTCCATACAAGCGATTGTCGGGGTGGAGTTCAAAGGCGTCAGGTGGAGTTCAAAGACATCGAGGGCGGGTATTGAAAGCGAGAGATGGGCGGAGAGAGACGACGGCAAAAGTCCTTAAGAAACGGCGTTCACCACGCCAACGCGGTCGTATGGGGACCAGTGTATAGAACGCACCTCGCTCTGCTTCAGATCGTCGCTCGCGCCGAAGACGGCTGCGAACTCCGCGGCCACCGTCCCGCTCGCGTCCACGCCGCTCAGGAGGTAGCACTCCAAGTCCGCGAGCCGCCGCATCCACGGATCGTTGATGCCGAGAAAGTCGAGAAGGCCCACGGTGGGGTTGGGCAGCACGGGCGCGTACGGCCCGAGCCCCGCCATGGCTTTCAGGGCCATTCCATACGAAGTGAAGTCGGGGTGGAGTTGAAAGGCGTCAGTTGGAGTTGAAAGGCAACGCGGGCGGGGATTGAAAGCGATGGACCCTGGGCGGAGAGATGCGCCGGGAAAAGTCCTTAAGGATCGGCGTTCACCACGCGAACGCGGTCGTATGGGGACCAGTGTATGGGACGCACCTTTCATGTACCGCGAGACGATCATTATCCCGACTTTCCAATCCGCTCGCAGCGCCGGCGTCGGCAGCTGCGACAGCGCGTCGTACATCGTCCGTATCTTCGGCACCGCGGCGCTCAACTCCTTCGCGCCCTGCGGGGAGAATCGCTCCACCTCCGCGACGAGCTTCGAGAGGTCCGCGTGCCGTCGGAGCCCCGGCTTGCCCTTCTCCATGTGAAACGTTCCGAGCGGATCGTACTTGACCGTCTCGAGCGGCTCGCCGAGCAGGGTCAGGACCGCCGCGAGCGGGTTCAGCGCGTTCGGGGTCGTGAGCCCGGCGAAGAACGACGGCCCGGTGTCGAAGCGGAACTCGCCGACGGCGGTTTTCCGCGCGAACCCGTGCGCGGCGCCGCCGGTGGCGTAGTGCGACTCGAGGACGAGGACTTTTTTGCCGTAATACGCGAGCATCGCCGCCGCGGTGAGGCCGCCGACGCCGCTGCCGATGACGACGACGTCCGCGTCGTCGTTCGGCGTCGCCGCCGCGCGCGTCGTCGTCGTCGTCGACGCGCGCGGGGACGACGCTCTGGACGCGGCGACGCGGAGAGGCGCGACGGGGACGCCGCGAGCTCTGATCCGTCGCGTCGACGACGTCGACGACGACGACGACGACATCGCGCGCGCGCGAGGCGCGCCGACGCGCGCGGTGGGCATCGCCGCGTGGGACGCCATCGATCCTCCCTGCGGAACCGCGCGCGGTGCTTCGACTGCGACGAGAGTCGACGTGACGTGCGTGCGCGCGCGCTGTCGTGTGCGACTCGGCACTGTGACGTCACGCGTTATCTCGTCAGGTGCTGATCTCTGCTCGACGAGAGCGAGACTTCGCCGCAGACGCCGAGTGGCGCGAGCGTCGGAAAGTCGGACGCCAGTCTCGAGACGCTCGTGTCTTTTGACGCTACGAATAAAACTTAAACTTAAACCTACCACGCGCGCGGCGCGATGACGGACGACGATAACGGCCACGCGAGAGCCGTTACGAACGACGCCGCTCGCGAGCGCCGAGCGCGTCACAGCCCGTCCTCCGCCAGCCGCTCGCCCTCCTTCAACACCTCCCTCAAGAGTTTCTCGTCGACTTCGTACGCGGCGGCGATCTCGCTGATCGCCTCCCAGCTCTCCATCTCGTTCTTCGTCCGCTCCGCGACGTCGCGCAGCTCCCTCTCGAGCGCGGCTTTCTTCATCTCCTCCGACTCCAACCCTTTCCCGAAGCTCTTCCCGGCGAAGAGGTCCTTCGGGAACAGTTTCGAAAACTCGATCGCGCCCTTATCGAGCCCACTGTTCGCGAACGCGTCCTTCACCGCCTTCTCCGCAGCCCTCTCGTACTCCATGAACTTCGCCATCGCGCTCGGGGACGACGCCGGGACCGTCCGCGCCGCCGCCGGCGTCTCGGCGGCGTTCTTCGCGCCGGCGTTCTTCGCGACGTCTCCCCCCGCCCCCGTCGCGTTCATCGTCTTCTCGTACTCCGCCATCTTCGCCATCGCGCTCGGGGACGACGCGGGGACGATCCGGCCGTCCGGACCGACGGACGAGACGGACGTGTTACTCGCCGCCTTCACCCGGGCCGCCGCCTCCGCAGCCTGCGCCGGGGTGCGGAAATCGGCGACGGTGTAAATTTTCTTCTTCTGCGGCGGCGGCGGCGCGGCGTCCCCCGTCGGCGGCTTGACCACGATCGTCTCGCTCTCCTTCCCGGCGCCGTTCGCTTTCGCTCGTCGGTCGACGAATCGCGTGGAGAGTTCTTCCAGACGCGCAGCCTTCGCCTCGGGGGTCAGAATCGTCGGCTGCACGAACTCGGCGGCGTCCTTCGTGAACCCGTCCTTCCCGACCCAGCCGCCGCCGCCGCCGCCGCCGCCGCTAGACGCCGCCATCACCGGCTGCCGCGCCGACGCGTACTCGTACGCGTCGACGCTCACCGCCGCCGCTCGCGGCTCGTTCGCCGCGTACGCGTACTCCAACGGAAACGACCCGCCCATCCCTCGCGTTCGAAACCGCGCCTCCTCCTCCTCCGCCGCCGCCGCCGCCGCCGCGACGCCCGCGCGACCGGGCGGGTAGTACGCGTCGTCCTCGACGTCGCCGCGGATCGCGCCGAGGAACGACCGCCACGCGGAGCCCAAGAACCCGTCGGCGGCGGCGCGCTCGGACGCGGCGTACGCGACGGCGGCGCCCACGACCAACGCGGCGACAACGCCGCCGCCGCCCGTCGACGCGACGTTCATCATCGGCGCGCCGCCGCCGTTCGCGACGCCGACGCCGCGCGCCGTCTGAGACGGGACGTACACCGGGACGTACGCGGGGACGTGCGACGGCGACGCGACGACCGACGGCGGCGGCGCGGACGAGGTCGGCGCCATCGCGAGGTCGAGCCTCGCGGGCGCCGCCAGCCCCGATATCGGCTCGGAGTTCATGATGAACGCCGCGCGGGACTTTGGTCCGAAATACCCCGTCGGCGCGAGGCCGTTCATGACCTGCCACGCCTCGACCGCCTCCGCGGTGTCGCGTCCGTAGATGCCGTCCGTCTTTTGCACGCCGAGCGCGAGCTGGAGATCTTCGACGTCGTCGCCGACGTCGCCGAGGTCGAGGTCGCGCTCGGGGATGAACCACCTGGGGGACTGGAGGCCGCCGCCGCCGGGGTACGCGCGCGCGCGGACGTTCGTCTTCGACGCGCGGCGGCGGCGGTGCGCGCGCGCGGCGCGGTGGAGAGGCGCGCCGAGCGGCGCGCGCGGCGTCAGCGCGGGAGAAGCCATCGTGGTTGTTTTTTTGTTCCCCCGACGACCGCGAACGACGCCGCGCGATGCCAAAAAGCTCGGGAAGACGCCGTCCGCGGGTCCCTACGCGAGCGCGTTCAACGAGGTCGCGTGCGCGCGGTGATCCGTCGCGTCTCGACGCGTCGCGCGATCGATCACGCCGTCGAACGAGCGCTCGCGCGATGCGATCTGCCGAGCGCGCTGACGAGGCACCCGACGATTTTTTTCAAACGGGCAGATTTGATCCAACTGGCGGCAGACTGGACGGAAATCCGCGCACGCGCCTCTTCAGAAGGGAAAGGAGGAGTGCCGGCGTCGGCGACGCGCGTTCACGTCGTCATCACACCGCTAAGGCTAATACGATAATTAATACTACGCGCGCTAGTCGCGTCACCGCGCGAAACGCGAAACGCGAAATCGCGTCACGCCGGCGCGCTCTTGTGGTACCGAATCCTGCCGTCCGAGTACGAGATCCCTCCGTTGTTGGACGCGTCGACGACGACGCGATCCGCCGCCGCGCGCGCAACCGTCGGCGGCTCAACCTTTATCAGCGCGCTCGATACGTGATGCGCGGGGACCACCGCCGCGTTCGCGTACGCGTCGACGTCCATCGCCGCGTCCGCCGCGCGCGCGCCCGCGAGCTTCCCGGCGACGCTCGCGGAGAAGACGCCGCGCGACGACGACGCGTCCGCGGCGCGCGCACCGTCGGTCGCGAATCGCAGCACCAACCCGCCGCCGCCGACGCCGGACCAGCCGCCGTCCCTGAAGTCGACGCCCACGACGTGCATCGGCGCGTTGGGCGCGTCGTCACCGCCGAGGTGCCACCACGCGCCGCCGAGGTCCATGCGCTCGAGGTCCTCGTCGATCGCCTCGTCGTCGTCCCCGGACCGCGTGACCGGGACGAGGTTATCCGCCATCGCGTTGTCGACTGATGAGGGTCGTTCCATACGACAAAGCGGCGAACGTCGGGGTGGAGTTCAAAGGCGTCAGTTGACGGGAGTTGAAAGGCGCCGAGGGCGGGGATTGAAAGCGAGGGGTGATGAGCGGAGAGATGCGCCGGGTAGTAAAGTCCTTAAGGATCGGCGTTCACCACGCCGACGCGGTCGTATGGGAACCAGTGTGAGATAGAACGCGCCAAAGTCGCCGAGGCCGTCGTTCGCGGCGCTCAACCGCTCGTCCGCGACGGGCCGCCCCGCGCCCTTCCCCGCGCGCCCCGGCGCCTGGTCCGTCGCCGCGGTCCTCGCGGTCAGCGCGAGGCGCGTAGTCGCGGTGAAGAACCCGCCTCGCGACGCGAACGCGGCGAGGAACGCGGCGGTCGCGTCGACGGCGCGCGCGGGGACGTGCGCGCCGTTGAGCACGACGCGCAGCGGCGTCGGCGGCGGCGCGTACTCAAACGCGATGGAAAGAAACGCTTTGGAGACGTCCGTTACGTCCCCCACGTCGCCTCGGTGCGACACGCCGACGGAGATCACGGTGAACCCCGCGCCGGCCGCGCCGTCGACGGCGTCGTAAGGCGCGTGCGGGACCGCGCACTCGAACGTCGAGACGTTCGCGCGCGCCGCCGCCGACCGCGCCGTCGCGACGACGGAGAGCGACGCGACGCCCGCCGCGTTCGGGACGTAGCACGCGAGCCGCGGCGCGGCGCCGGCGCCGGCGGTCGTCCCGCCGGCGTCGCCCGAGAGCGCGACCGCGATGATCGACGACGACGCGTTGTCCTGCGTCGTGGACAAGTACGCGCCCGCCAGCTCGATGCCGCGCGCGCGAGTCCCCGTCGCCGGCGCGGGCGCGCCCGTCGCGTGCGCCACCAAGCCGCGCTCGATTCCTCTCGGCGCGAATAAAACGTCGCCGTCGCGCGGCGTCGTCCCGGCGCCGACGAAACCCGCGATCGCGGCGTCCACGATCAGCGCGATCGAGACGCCGCGATCGCGATCGGTGACGCGCCAGCCATCCGTCGCCGGGCTGATGCACTCCACCGTCTGCGACGCGAGCGCGGGGTACGCCGCGTCGGGAATCGCGGGGCGAGACGCGACGTCGATCGCGCGGAGACGGCACGCGCCGCCGGTCGCGTTCACGCCGTCGCCGAGACCGATCGGCGCCGTGAGGTTCATCGCGGCGAGCGTCAGCGATAGGCCGCCGCCGGACGGCAGCAGCGCCGAGCGGACGAGCGAGACGTCGCCGACGGCGCGCGTCAGCGCGACGCCGAAGCCGCCGCCGCCGCCGACGACGAGGCCGGCGCCGTCGGGCCCGCCGGGGACGGCGAGGCGGACGATCGCGTCGTAGTCCGCGCTCTCGCGCCCGAAGAAGTCCATCGACGACGCGGCGTCGCCGCGAGGGGGCGGACCGCGCACCGCGTCGTCGCCGTCGCGCGGGGCGTCGTATCGCTTCGACGCGCGCATCGACGGCGCCTCGCACAAGACGAGCGCGGAGCTGACGAAAGCACCCGCCGTCGCGCCGCCGCGGACGCCGCCGGCGACGACCCTCCCGACGACGCCGCCGCCGAAGGACATCCCCGCGTGCGCGCCGGCGGCGTACTTCTCCGCGCTGCCCTGCGGGCGAAGCGAGCATCCGTCGCCTGGGAGGAATCCGGTGCCGAGGAGCTTCAGGAGCCACCCGCCGTCGTTCGGACCGGGCGCGGACGCGAGCGACCAAACCTCGGCGTCGACGCGGAGCATGACGAGCGCCTGCGCGTCGCCGCGTCCGCCGAGCGTCGACGCGCCGGAGATGGCTCGACCGGACCCGCCGCCGGCGCCGACGGCGATCGCGCCGCCGCCGTCGAGCCCGCGCGCGACGCGCACGTCGACGTCTACGCTCACGGCGACGAACCCGCCGCGCTCGCGAAACGGCGGCGCGCATCGAATCGCGGACGTCTCGTTCCGCGCCGTCGCCGCGAGCGCTCCGCCGCGCGCGCTCGCGTTGAGCGCGACGAACGAGGCGTGAAACCCGGGTCCGCCGCGGAGGTGTTCTTCTTCGGCGTCCTCAAACTCGAACGCGATCGCGCCGGTGCGGTTGTACGCGTACTGGCACGTCGCCGTCGCCGCGACGGACGGCAGGTTCGCGCCGTACGCGTGAAGGAACCCGCCGCCGTCTCTTCCGACGCCAAAGTGCGGCGACTCGACGTGTAACACCCCGGGGACCGCGGCGACGAGCTCGATCGGGGTCGTCCACTCGAACGTCACGCTCGGGGTGTTAAAGTCGTCCGTCTCCGTCTCCGTCCCCGGCGAGAGCGCCGGCGCCGCGACGCGCTCGTACCGCGCCGCGGACGCGAACAACGTCGCGGCGAACGGCACGCCGCCGCCGCCGTCGCGCGGCTTGGCCGGGGCGATGCACTCCGCGGCTCGCGCGCCGAACGGCCGCGCGTGCACAGGGCGAATCGTCCCGAACGCGCACGCGGCGTCGAGGAACCCGCCGAGGGTGAACCACGTGTGGTTGCCGTCCGCCAACGTCGCGCCGTACACGACGTCGTCCGCGCCGCCCCAACGGTCCGGGAACGCGCGCGTCGGCGTCGCCGCGCGTCTCCCGCCGCCGCCGCCGCCGCTCGCGTCGTCGCGCGGGTCGCGCGTCGCCGCGCCCGGCCCGACCGCCGGGTCCGGGGCGACGATCACCACGGAGGCGCCGCCGGCGGCGTCGCCGAGGATGGAGATCGCGGGGAACGCCGACGCGCGGTTCGTGGGGCCGTGCGCGGCGCCGGCGTCGCGAAGCGCGGTCGGCGCGCGAATAAACGGCGAGTCGGGCGCGAGCGCGAGGTTCGGCCCCGGAGCCTCCGGCGCGGCGATGAGGACGACGTCCGGGACCCTCACCTCGTGCGAGCCGCCGTTCAGGACGACGGTCACGATCGCGGAGATCCTGGAGCCGGTCGGTAAGAACGCCGCGGGAAACGCGGGAAGCTCGCACGTCAACGTCGCGCCGTTGACGACCGTCGCCGTCGTCGTGAGCCGCCCCGTCCCCCTCGGCGGCGGCGCTCTGTTCCTCCCCGCCTTTCGAAGCGCCTCGGCCGCTTCCGTGGACGACAGCTTCGACGCCGTCTCGCGCGCGAGCGACGCCGATGCCGACGGCGGCGGCGGCAGCGGCGGCGGCGCGGGCGTAACGCTCGAGATCCCGGCGTTTTGTCTCGTGTTATCCACCATCCCGCCGCCGACGCCGGGCGCGCCGCCGCCGAAGACGGTGAACCGACAATACGTCTCCCCAGACTGGCCAACCTCCCCGCCGGCGTCGCCCTCGACGCCGGCGCCGCCGCGGTTGAACGCGCGTCCGGAGCCGCGCGTCCCGGGCTCCGCGCCGTCGCCGCTCACGAACCCGCGGCCGCGGATGGTGAGCAACGCGCCGGATCGCGCGCCCGCGTGCGACGGCGACATCGACGTCGCGACGGCGGTTCGGTACGTGATCGCCGCGTGGTCGCTCGGGTCGGCGACAGCGCTCGGCGGCGTGTAATTCGCGGGCGACATCCGCTTGACGTGAGGCGCGCTGAGCGACGACGGCGCGGAGCAGCACCCGAACGCGGGGTTGCAGAACTCCACGGTGGACGCGCCGGATGGGTACCACTCGACGTCGCTGACGTTGCCGCGTCTCGCGTCGAGCGCGGGCGGGACTTCGCACATCACGACGTCGTCGGATTTGACGAAGGCGCGCGTCCAACGCGTGACGTTCGGCGAGTCTTCGCCTCGGTACGAGAACCGGCACTCCGCGGCGACGTTCGTGTGGTTCTCCAGGACCGGGCCCGGGGTCGCGTTCAGATGCAACGCCAGGGGCGGTCCCGGGCGCTCGAAACCGGAGCCGTAGAGCGTCACGATCGTCCCGCCCTGCGGCGGGACGACCGAGGGGAACACCGCCGCGAGCTTCGCGCACTTGAACGTCGGATCCACGGTGGGATACCGCGCCCCTCGCGCCGGGTACCAGTCCCCGTTCGGTTTGTTCAGGCGCCACACGCCGCGACCGGCGGTCTTCGCCGCGTCGGCGCGATCCGCGGTGGTGTTCCCGCAGCCCTCCTCCAGCGGCAGGTACGATACCAAATCCGGCTCGTATCCGCCGAGGTACTCGTCCTTTTCCAGCCAAATCTCCGCGGGCGTCTTGGCGACGCGCCAGTACTTCACCTCGTCGACCCCGAACGCGCTGCGATTCGGGCCGCCGATGACGCCGATGGGCAGCGGCATCCCGCTGAGGGGAATCTCCTCTTCGTACTTCCCGTCGACGTACAGACGCGTGGACGCGTACCCGTCCACGTACGGCAGCCCGTCCGGCACGGCGACGAGCGTCAGGTGGACCCACTGGCGAATCGGCGCGGAGAAGGAAAACGTTTTTATCAGAGACTCCGCGCGCGTGAGCCGCGTCGCCGCGTCCTCCATCGCGGTGTTGTTCTCCGCGCCGTAAAAGTCCGCGAACGCGGACGCGCGCGCCGCCGCGACGGCTCGGCTCACGAGCCCCATCTTCCCCGTCGCCGGCGACGCGTCGAGGTAGACGCCGTGACCGCCGGGCCCGGTGAACAGCGCCTGAGAAGAAAGCCACGCGTCGCGTCGGACGTACGCCTGGATCGTCCACGGCGGATCGATCGTCGGCATCGCGCCGTCGCACGTCAACGCTAAATCCTCATCCGCGGGCTCCAAGGACAGCTCCACGCTGAACGGCGGCGGGCAGTCCGCGCGTCCCGCTTTGACCCTCGCCTTTTCCAACAGCGTATCGCGCAGGTTCCCTCGGATGTACGTCAGACGCTCGAGCCCGTACGCCTCCACGACCGCAGTCGCGCGCTCCAACGACACCGCGCCCGTGGTGCTGAACTCCGTGACGTTGTAAAAGGTCCACGTCGCGTTGACGCAGAGGTTCGACTCCGTCTTCAGCTCCTCGCGCGTGCAGTTCGTCGTCAGACCGCCCACCATCGAGCCGTCCATCGCGCGCGATGCGTTCACTCGCACGTACATCCCGTCGCTCCCGGTGGCGTGCCCGGTGCTGTTGTCCCACGCGCGGAACGTGAACGACGCGCTGCTGTAAATTTCCTGCGGCGGGATCCCCCCCGGCCCGAGGTTCTCCAAATCCGGCTCGTCCCGCGGGACGTACCGCACGTAATCCGTCTCTCTGGCTTGAATGATGAACGGCCGCTCCGGGGTGATGACCGCGGGCCAGTTCGTCCAGTTGTACGCGCCGTCCGTGCTCAGCTGCCACGTCCCGCGGCTCGAGTCTGCGTGGATGATCGCGACGCCGAGGCCGCTGTGATGGTCCCACCCTTCGGGGTCGTCGAACCCGAGGCGTATGATGGAGTAAATCTTATCCCCGAAGTTCACCGTCGTGTTGCGATCGTGGTAATACACCCCGGTCATCCTGAAGTAGTGCCCGACGTCGAGCGTGGGCGGGTCGTTCGTGTTGATCACCCTCACGTACGCCTTCACGGGCGAGTCCGCGAGGTACGTGTCGTCGAAAGACCCGGACGGACGAATCACGAACGAGAACGTGTCGTCCACGGGAGGCTCCTGCGGGATCGAGTACGCGTCTTTCTTCGGAAGGAACCGCAGCCCCGCGGTCGCGTTCGCCGCGTCGACGTAGCCGCCGTCGCGCACCTCCGTGACGCCGTCCGGGTAAAACACCTGCCCGTTCTTTATGTCCGTGACTTGGTACGCCACCGCGAGCGCGCTTCGGTTGTTCGGATAACTCGTCGTTATCGCAAACTGCGTGACGTTGAGACCGGAGACGTCGTCGATCGTCGTCGTCGGCGTCAGCGTGTCTTCCATCGTCGTCGCGTTTCCTATCGTCACCGCCTCCGGGACTTGGTCCGTCACGAGGACGTAATACCGGTCCGGGCCCGTCGCGTTCGTCGTCAAATTCGCCACGTTCCCCGCGTTGTCCCTCGCGCGCACCCACAGCGAGTACATCCCGTTCGTGAGGTTGTCCATCCCGTCGATGGTGAACCGCGCCGAGTTGCCGCTGAAGCCGTCCACGGCGGTGAAATCCCGCAGCGGCGACGTGAAGTTTGACCCTGTGGCGTCGGTGAAGCGCAGCAAGATGGCGCCGACGCCGCTGGGTGTGTTTCCGTACGCGTCCGTGTCGTTTCCCTTCGCGACGAACGCCACGCTGCTGTACTTGTTCACCGCGCTGCCGTTTCGAAGTTGATTGGACGTGATGGACGTCGTCGGCGCCCAGGTATCGTAGATCCACGCGTGCCGCGCGGTTCCGAGCGACGAAAAGCCCTCCGCGATCGCGCGCGCGAAGAATTCGTTCTTCCCTATAACGCTCGTCACCGTGACGTTATTTATCCCGCGCGCGAGCTGCGTGTACTCCAACGGGTAGGTATTCCCCGGGTTGAACACGTACTCGAACCTCGCGCGGTCTTTGTTCGACGTCAGCGAGAACGTCTGGCTCGCCCCGGACCCGAACGGCGCGGGCGGCGTGGCGAAAAAAACCTCGGGCGCGAACCGAATCGTCCACGTGAATCGCAACGGCGACGCGTCCGGGGTCGCGTCGCCGCCTAACCCTCTCACGTAGAAATTATGCTCCCCCTCCGGGAGCCCGTGGTACTGATACGGCGACGCGCACGACGTCCAGTTCCCTCCAAAATCCGCGCCGCTCGACATCGAAGTATGTCGCGCCAACACCAACCGACACTCGGACCGGCACCCCGTGCACTCGGTGTCGTTGAACCAAATCTTCCACCCGAACCTCGCCGCGTTCGACGGACTCGGCGCCTGGTTCGGCCACAGCGACCCGGGGACGTGCCCGTCGTCCGTGATAGGTATCGTCCGCCCGTGCGGTCGAATCGTCGGCATCCACTTCGTGTCCGGCTCGCCGTTTAAGACGACGCTCCCGACGCTCGGATTCCCGCCGAGCGAATCCGGCAGCGTCACGCCGCCGGCTAAAAACGCGCTCACCAGCGCCGCGGTGTTCGCGTCGCTCGCGCTCGTCGGCACGACCCTGATCTCGACGGTCAGCAGCCCCTGCGTCGTCGCGGACGGCGCCGTCCCGAGCACGGCCACCTGGTTCGCGTTCACGCCGATCTGCGACGCGATCGTCGATCGAAACAGCTCCTTCTTCGCGGCGAACGCCGCCGGGGAGAGGTTCACGTCCAGGGTGAACACGAGCGGGATCACGCAGTCGCACACGGTGCCCGCGGGCATCTTTCCCGCCGGACACGCCGCGCACGCCAACGTCGACATCGCGACCGCGGCGACGCTCTGCGCGACGTTCGGCGTCGGCGCGACGTCTCTCAGCGCTACGTACGCGACGTATTCGACGCCCGGCGACATGTCGCCGCTGAAGTTGTGCGCGCGCGCCACCCCGAGACCCCCAACCGTCGCGTTCACGCTCCCGGAGTACGCGAGCGTCGCGCCCGGGGGCGTCGCGCCGTTCACGACCGCCGTCGCGCTCTCCGGGGGGTCGCCGTCCGCGGTGAGAATCATCACGTGCGCCGTCGCGTTTTCGTTCGCCGCGATCGCGATCGTCAGATACGTCGGCCCGTGCCCCACCGCGTGCGGCGTGGACGCCGCGAACGCCGGCGGCGTGACGTCCTGGATCGTCGCCGCGGCGAGCGCGCTCGTCGTGGTCGGCGACGGCGTCCCGGAGGGCGCGGCGTCGGCGTCCGTGTGCGTGGCGACGTAGACGTCAAACACGGAGGCGTCCGGGAGGCGTTCGATCACCGCGCTTCGCTCCACGTTCGCGGACGCGAAAGTCAGCTTCCCGCTCGCGGTCGCGACGCCGCTGCCGCTCAGCGTCCCCGCGAAGACCTCCGTTGGGGTGGGCGCGGTCGTGCCGCCGCCGTCGAGGCCGTTCGGTTGCGTCGCGACGACGTAGAAGACCGTGCCCGCGCGATCGAGGGAGGCGGCGAACGTGAGCGCGTTCGTCCCCGCGGCGTGCGTTATCGTCGGGTACGGCGACGGCATGACCGGGTGGCCGGTGCCGCCCGCGGGGTGGACGCCGAACGCGGCGAGGAGGAGGAAGAGGAGGAGGGGGAGGAGGAGGGGTCGCCGCTGCATCGTGGCTTCCGATTCCTCCCGCGCCCCCGCGCTGCTCGCTCGCTCGCTCGCTCGCTCGCTCGATCTTTCTGCGGTCGCTCCGCGTTACCGCCGCGGGTTTCCGCGCGCGAGACGCATGGTGTCTGACGTATCCGCCGCGCGCTCGCGACTCGGAAGCGCGCGCGCGCGTCCGTCGACTCTCGCGCGCGTCGACGCGCCACCCCGCGCGCGTCGTCGTTGTGAACGAGGCACGAATAATGCTGTGCAGAAAATATTTGTCCTGTCCGAGTCATCAGGAATCTCAACTCACTTCGCCTTCCCTCGCCGCGTCCGCTCGCCGTCGCATGCTCAAACTCGCGCTCGCGACGACCGCCATTTCCATGTGCATGAGACGCGGCGTCGGCGCGAAGAAGAAAAAGCAGCAGAAGATGGACCCTTTCGACGACATCAGCGGCATCCCCGCGCTTCGCCCGAGCAAATCCGATCGCGCCGTCTCGCTCGACCCGAAGACGCCGCGCCTGCGGCACCCCGTCGGCGGCGCGAACACGAACGCGAACGCGAGCGCGAACGCGAGCGCGAAGAAGATCAAGACGATCCTCCTCGTCCTGCACGGCGTCAAGAGCAAAGAGAGGAAAGGCGAGCGGCAGGTGAACAACGTCCGCGCGCGCGCGCTGCTTCAGGACATCGCGCTGATCGAAGTCGTCACGGAGCGCGCGGGCCACTGCGAGGAGCTCGTGCGCGACGCGTCGCTGCGCGGCGTCGACGCCGTCGGCGTCATGGGCGGCGACGGCAGCCTGCGAGAGGGCGTGTGCGGGATGCTCGCGCGGCCCGCGAGCGACCGACGCCCGGTCTTCGTCTTCCCCGTCGGCACCGGGAACAACTTCGCGCGGGATCTCGGGCACCGCGACGTGAAGGATGCGTTCGACGCCATCGGCCGGGGCGTCGAACGCGCGGTGGACGTCGTCAAGGTGACGCACCCGGGCGGGAGCACGTACAGCGTGAACTGCGTGACGTGGGGGATGGCGCGCGACGCCGCGGAGACCGCGGAGAAGATGCGGTGGATGGGGCCGGTCAGATACGACGTCGCGGGGTTTTATCATATCGCGAAAGGGAAGGCGAACCTCGCGAAGATAACCGCGAGCGACGACGGCGCCGGCGGCGGCGACGCGGCGGCGGCCGCGGGGAAGGGCGGCGGCGAGGGAGACGGGGCGTACGACGATTACATGATGATGTTCGCGCAAAACACGCGGTGCAGCGGGAGAAATTTCAAGTTTACCCCGAGCGCGGAGCTCGACGACGGCAAATTCGACGTCGTCGCCGTTCGAAAGTGCGGGATGTTCAAGACGATCGGTCTGTTCGATAAGGTCAAAGCCGACGGCGCGCACGTGGAGGACCCGGACGTGTGTTACGTGAAAGCGACGCGCGCGACGTTGGACGCGAAGGACGCGAGCGACTTGGTCGGGATCGACGGCGAGGTGAACGTGAAGTCGCCGGTGACGCTGGAGGCGATAAAACACGCGTTCACCACGCTCGTTTGACGAGTCTCACGAGGTACCTTCGTAGAGACTACGTATGGATCTCCTAAGTTGACTAGTAGTCTATTTACTTCTGTTACCACTCGCGGCGAGTCCTTCGTTCGCGTCGCGCGATTCCGGCGTGCATCGGACGCGCCCGAGCCTCGGACAGAGAGGCGTTGCGGGAGGGTCTTCACGTGGCCGAAACAGCGCGCGCGTCGAGTCGTCGAACCGACGAGCGACCGACGAAAAAATCATCATCATCATCCGTCATCGTTCGAGCCCGCTCGCTTCGTACGCTTCCTCGAACAACGCCTCGAACGCGGCCGCGCTCCCGCTGCCGTTGTGCGTGAAGCTCTTCCCGACGCGCTGACGGAGCGGCCCGCCGTCCTTCTCCAGGCTGAATATAAACAACGGGATCGAGTGAATCCCGAGCTCGCGGATCGCGTCGCCGTACGACGCCCACACTTCGTCCCCGAGCTCGTCCCCGTCCAGCCACGCGTCCATCGCGTCTCGATCCATCCCGACCGCCTCGCACGCGTCGAGCAGCGTCCCTCGCTCGCTCGCGGACTTCGCGCGCTCGAAGTGCATCCCTCCCAGCGCGTCCATGAACACTTCGCCTTTCCCGTAACGAGACGCGTACAGCTGCGCGCGTTGACTCTCCACCGGCTGCCAGTGCGTCTTGACGCTGAAGTCGAACGTCACGCCGCCGGGCGTTCGCGCGCCGAGCGCGTTCATCGACCGCTCGAACTTAAGCGCGGTCGCCTCCGTGCCGTCCGTGTAGTCGATCAGCGACTCGTGCCACGTCGTGTTGCGTATGCGCCCCTTCCCGCCCGGGGCGTCGCTCAGGAACGAGTACGGGCGACGCCAGACATCGATCGCGAGCGCGACGTCGTCCGCGTGGCGCGCGTTGAACGACTCGAGCGCGGCCTGGACGTTCTTCTTGCCCAGGTACCCGTGCGGTCACTGCGTGCACGTGACCCAGTCCGCGTGGAGGATCAGCTGCGGGACTACCGGCGAGGTCGCCGCGTCGACCACGCGCGAGCCGAGGGCGTAGTTGTGGACGCGCGTGGACGCGACGGTCGCGATGGCGGGGGTGTCGCCGTCGTCGACGCCCCCCATCTGGGACGCGGAGAAGGCGCCGCGGCGCGACGCCGCCGATGCGCGCGAGGAGGACGAGCGCGCGACGCGGCGCCACGCGGAGGCGGTGACGAGTCGAGCACACGCGACGCGCGCGTGTGGCATCGCTCGGCGCGCGCGCGCGAGTGATGAAAGCGACGACGTCGATCTGACTCGGACTCGACTCGTCCTGTCCACTTTTCCGAGAGTCGACGACGCGACGTCATCACTTCGTTTCGCGCGCGCCGCCGCCGCTCGGACGCTCGCGATACCAATGGTTTCGGCCGAGCCGCTCGTCCCCGTGACCACCACGGTGTGGGGCATGGAGTACTCCGTCCACGGTGCGCGCGCTCCCGTCGCCGTCGCGGGAGATGGACGGACCTGTTGTCGATACCCTAGCGCTTTTTCTTTTTCCGCCACGTCGACGCTTTCTCGACGCAGCCCTCATCCCCTCCCCTCCCCGCTCTCCTCGCAGCGTGCCCGAAGCGGCACAAGGCCGAGGCGGAGGCGATGTTCCCCGGTATGGACGTCTCCGACCTCCTCGTCGTCCCGACGTGCCAGAAGACCAAGATGGACCTCGTGAAGACGGGCGAGATGGTCGATGAGGAGAAAGATTTCTGCTTGGAGCGCTTCCTCCTCTTCGCGAAGCGCGTCACGGACAAGCTCGCGTCTCGCGGGCACTGGGCGGACTACATCGACCCGTGCAGCGGCCTGAGCATGGTGAACAAATGCTCGCAGCAGGTATACGGCGAGGTCGACGCGCTCGTGACGCTTCTGAACTACCAGGTCACGAACAGCGGGTGCTGCAAGGTGGTGTTGCATCCGAAGTGGGGGTCCGCGGTGTACCCGGCGAGCGTGTTCGCGAAGGCGCCGAGGGAGGTCTTCGTCGAGGTCGTCGCGGAGGCGGAGGCGGAGATACGCGCCGAGGACCCGGCGGCGGCGTGACGATGTCGTTCGTTTTAAACCGTCGTGCGTCTCTGCTTCCTAGCTACTTTCGTATTACTTAACATTCTTCCCGTTAACGTTCACGACCTCCACGACCTCACGGCAGAACGCGCACCTTCCTGATGTTTACCTTGATGTCGCTGTGCATCACATGCGTCCCCACCAGCCTGAGACGATAATTCCAGTCCGATTTCTCCCACGCTCCGCTCCGTTCGAACCCAATCACGTAGTTCTTTGTCTTCTCCTTCGACCTGGGCTCAAACACGGCATGTTTCAAAAAGAGCTCGTCAGCACTCATCACCTCCGCCTGTATCTGAGCCTTCGACACGTCTTCGTCATCCGAGGGCGAGTCTTCTTCGTCAAGACCTTCTCCAAAGTGTTCTTCGCAGAGTTCGTCGAATTTTGTCTTGGCGGCCTCGAGCACGGAATCTCTCGAGCCATAGGCGTCTCCTGATACGCCCTGCTCGTCGTGGTCGTTGTCTTTTCTCAGTTCTAATGCAAAACTCTGTTGTTCGTAACCGTTGCAGTGATCGAACGTCTCAGGATCAAACTCAGTTATCTCAACCTTCAAGGTCCACTCGAAAACGTACACCTCCCGCGCAGGCTCGACGCTTGCAACCTCCTGCCGTCTCTTCTTCGCCGGCGCCATCTCGAGATCTCGCGACGGAGAGAATGATTGTTATTTTCAAGTCGTCGTCGTGCTTTGATATCTGATGTCGTACCTTCGAAGGTACGTTCGTACAGCTGGTGTCTACAGACATGAGCCTCGCTCCAGTCTGCTAGCTAGATAACGCTCGCAATGTCGTCGTATGATACAGCTGCTTCTACCTAATCGTTCGAAAGAATACAGTACGTGTACGATACCGTACCTCGAGGGTGACCCTCCGCCCCCCCCGCCCCCGTCCTCCGTCACACCATCACAACTCCCCCGCGATCGGCTGCCCCAGCGGCAAGTCCGGGTGCGCCAAGCAGAGCATCAGCTTCACCACCGCGCACTCCGGCGTCATCATCGGCCCCGACGTCACGCCCATCTCCACCACGGAACTCCCCGTCGCGTACAACTCCGGGTGCAGATCCCCGCTCTCGCACTGCGACGTGAGCACCAGCCGCATCCCTCGCCTGTGCTGCCCGCGCAGCCACGAGACCCAGTGCGTCCCCTTCCCGGGACCCGGCATGTTCCCGACGCCGAACGCCTCCAACACGATCCCGCGGACGCCGCGCGCGTACAGATCCCCGTACGCCTTCCTCGGGTCGCACCCGGGGACGATAGGGACGCGTATCACGTTCGTCTCGAGCTTCATGCGCGGCGTGTACGCCGTCGTCGACGATCCGCCGCCGTTGCCGTTGCCGAACTGAAGCAACGCGTCGCGTTTCCACTCCACGCCGACGCCGAGCCTCGCGAGCGCGGGATACTCCGGGGAATCGAACGCGGAGTATATCGTCGCGGACGTCTTCCTCGTTCGATTCGCTCGCAGCAGCTTCCCGCCGAAGCACACGGCGACCTCTTCGAGCTGGACGTGCGGCGGCGAGAACCCCGCGGTGGCGCACGTGATGGCGTCGAGCAAGTTTTGCCGCGCGTCCGACCTCGGCATCGCGAGCGGGAGCTGCGACCCGGTCAGTATGATCGGCTTCCTGAACCCCGCGAGCATCAGCGATAGCGCGGTGCCGGTGTACGCCATCGTGTCCGTGCCGTGGACGACGATGAACGCGTCGAAGCGATCGCGCTGCGCGTCGAGCTCGCGCGCGATTCCGATCCACTCCCTCGGGCCGACGTTGCAGCTGTCTTTGTTGAACAGCACCTTCACCTCGAGGTTCGCGAACGTTCGCAGCTCCGGGACCGCGGTCACGAGGTTCATGAGGAGGCTGCCCGGCTGCAGCGTCTTCGCGTAGTCGCCCCCGGTGCCCTCGTTGAAGACTTTCGCGCCCGCGAGCGCGCCGTCCTCGACGTCGTGGAACGCGTCGCCGGACATCCCGAGCGTCCCTCCCGTGTGTATCACGAGGACCGATGGGAGCGGGCGCGTCTGGTACAGCGTCGGCGCGCGCGCGGGGACCGTGCACGCGTCGCCGGTCGGGGCGGGCGGTCCGGCGCCGTCGGACGCGGCCGCGCGGCGGCGTCTCGCCGCGGCGAAGCACGCGAGGGACGGCGCGCGGGCGGCGCGCGCGGACGACGACGTGGCTTTGGATTTGGATTTCAAACGCGCGCGGATGTCCATATTCGCAAGATGATGGCGCGCGCTCGCGGCGGCGTCGCGCGAGCGCGGAAGCGCCGCCGCCGCGCTCGCGGCGGCGGCGACCATCGCGGACGCTCTCGACGACGCGCGGGGTGCGCGACGGCGACGCGGCGCGAGGCGGAGTGCGCGTCGCTTCGTCGCGAACTCGATGACTGACGCGTTTTATCATATTCTCGGGGCTCGCCCAAAACGCGCCAGCTCGACGGGATGTCTCGCACACTACCCACCCTCGCGCGGCCCCTCGAGGCGCTCGCCGTCGACATGCCGACGTCCGTCGTCGCGCCAGCGGCCGCGCTCGCTTCCGCGGCGCTCGCCCGCCGCGGCGGCTCGCGCGCCGCGCGCGTCTCAGGACGCCCGACGCGAGCCGCCGCGTCGGCCGCGCGTCCCCGTCGCGACGACGCGGGCGGCGTCGACGTCGTCTCCGTCGAGATCGAGCGCGCCGCGCGTTCTTCGTTCGCGCGCGGCGGCTCGTCGCGTCTCATCCGCCAGAGTCAGGCGTCCCGCGGCCGCCGCCGCCGCCGCGCGACGACCGCGACGCGCGCGATGGCCGGGGGGGAGACGGACTACTACGCCCTCCTCGGCGTCTCGAAGACCGCGGACGCGAAGGAGATAAAGCGAGCGTTCCGCAAAGCCGCGCTGAAGTACCATCCCGACGTGAACAAGGCCGCGGACGCGACGACGCGGTTCAACCAATACAAGACCGCGTACAACACGCTGTCGAACCCGGACGAGCGACGGAAGTACGACATCCTCCGCGCGGGGGGCGGGTTCGGCGCGGCGTGGGGAGGCGGCGCGTCGAGGTCGAGTTGGGGCGCCGGGACGTCGTCGTCGTCGTCGCCGCCGCGGGGGTACAAACCCAAAGAAGAGGAGGAGTTCTACGGCTTCGGGCAGTTCTTCGAGGACATGGAGAAAGAGTGGAGAGAGTTCGAGAAGTCGCGACCGGACCCGGGGCGGCCGCGGACGCTGTGGGAGGAGCTCAGCGCGCTCGGGGAGGAGTTCGTGGACTTTTTAGAAGAGGCGACGCCCGAGGTGGCGGAAGCGGTGAAGGACGCGCGCGCGAGAGACCCGTTCGACGCGTACGAGGCGACGTTCCGCGATGACGAGAAGCGGGCGGAGGGGTACGCGCGTCGCGGGGGCGCGGCGTCGAGCGCGTCGCCGAAGAAGGAGGACACCGTCGACGATATGCTCGACGCGTTGAAGCGAAAGATGGGGAAAAAGTAGCCGAGTAGAGATTTTTTTGGCGCGAGCGATGTTCTGCCTACACGACGACCCCTGGCGCGTTCACGACGCCCGCGAACAGCAGCGCGCGCGACCGCGCGTCCTCGATGAAGAACAAGAACGGCCGGTCGAAGACGACGCGCGTCCGCGGCGTCCTCGACGGCTTCGATTCGCCCGCCGCCGCCGCGTGGGAATCGTCGTCAGGCTCCTCGCCCTCGTCCACGTCGACCACGACCTCGTGTATCACCTCGCGTATCGTCATCTCTTCGTCGTCGCTCAGCGCGGTCAACCCGCCCGGTCGATCGAACACCGCGTTCAGACCGATCGACCGCAGCGCCGGTTCCAAACTCATCGGCCCCGCGGACACCGTAAACTTGGGCACCGACACGTCGACGTCGCGACGCGCGTCCGGCTGCGACACCCGCGCGGATATCGAGCTCCACTTCCCGGGCGTCATCGCGCGCGCGGCGTCGATCGCGGACGACCAATCGCCGCCTCCGTCGCCTTCGATGACGTGCGACGCCTCGTTCGTGGGGGGGAGGTAGAGGACCGCGCGCGTCGACGTCGCCGCGGAGGTCGCCGAGCCTCCGTCTCCGCCGCCGCCGTATTCGAGGGCGACGGCTTCGCTCTTGTCCCACATCACGACGTGCGGCGTCTTGAGCTTCGCGCGCATCATCACGCACGCTTGGATGTCTTCGTCGTTCGGCCCGGTCCTAAAAACGCCCGGTTTTGATGCGTTTTTATGAAACCCCGGGACGCGCCAGCGAACGCCTCGAACGCAGGCGGCGACGAGGAGCAGAATTCGACCGTCGGCGTCGTTTAAGACGTCGTCGTCCACGATTCGATTCACGCGTCCGTCCGTCCGCGACGCGATGAACGCGTTGACCGCGACCGCGTTGTGCCCGAGCGTCTTCGATCGCGCGCCGAGGCGTTCGCTCAGCGCGCGCACGTACGTCGGTTTGATGATGTCTATCGACGACGCGACGGAGTCGACGTCGCCGTCGTCGTCGTCGTCGTCGTCGTCGTCGTCGTCGTCGTCGAGGACGTCGGCGTCGTGTTCTTCCACCGCGTCTTGATACGCCTCCGCGGACGACGCGCTCGACGCGTCGTCGTCGTCGTCGTCGTCGTCGTCGTTCACCAAGCGCGGAACGCTCCGCGCGAAGACCGAGCTCGCGACGAGCAGCCTCACCCCGTCGGACGCTTTCACGCGCTCGTGCAGCTCGCGCACGTCGCCGCGCTCGTCCTCTTCCGCGCCCGCGCCGAGGACGCGCGCGAACTCTCTCGCGTGCACGCTGCCCGGGGTGACCCCTTGCGCGATCTGCGCGAGGGCGACGTACACCGCGTGCGGGGATACGCCGTACGAGGAGGAGGAGGACGACGACGAGGGTTGGACGCGCGCGAGGAGGTCCGTGCCGAGGCGCGCGACCTCGGGGCCCGGCGCGAGCGGCGAGGACGCGACGTCGTCGAACGCGTCCGCGGCCTTGGCGGCGTCCACGCTCCAGCACCGCAACGCGGAGAATGTCTGTCCCATGTGTATCGGACGCGGCGGCGGCGGCGGCGGCGAGCGCGAGCGCTCGTCGTTGTCTCGCGACGAAGCGGACGAGTCTTTCTGGGATAAACAAAAAACTGAAACGAACTGAAACTCGAGGAGCGCGCGCGATATCATAGACGACGGCGAATCGTTCAAAGAATGAATGTGTACATATTATCAGATCAACGAATCAACGAACCAATGAACCACGTGGTGGCTTTTACACGGCGGGGGAGATAATAACGCTCCCACGAAGACCGTTTATTTAGTGCACCTCGAGCACCTTCATCACCGAATCTTTCCCGAGAGCGTGCAACCCGACGACTTGATCCCCCGTCTTCACGAGCCCCATCGCTTTCGCGTGATTCAACGCCTCGAGCATCTGCTCGCGGTAGTTCCCCGGCGGATGGTCCGCAGTCTTCACGACGACGGGGACGATCCCGCGGTACACGAGGCTCCGACGCGCGACGCTCTCCGCCGCCTCCACGCCTTCCTCGTCGAGAATCAACATCAAAATCGGCACGGGCGAGCGATACTTCGCGATGTACTGCGCGAGCTTTCCGGTCCGCGCGAGGGATATGATCAACCGCGCGCCGACCTTGTGCGCGCACCGGACCGCGGTAGACGCGAGCGACTCCTTGATCGAGTCCATCGGGACCTTCTGGCGATCGAGGATGCGGCGAAACTGCGCTTCCGAGTCGATGTGCGCCTCGGACTCCGCGCAGATTTGCGCCATGACGCTCACGGCTTCCACCGGATACCCGCCCGCGGCGGTCTCGCCGCTGAGCATGACGCAGTCGGTGCCGTCCAAGATGGCGTTCGCGACGTCCGTCGCCTCCGCTCGCGTCGGCCTCGGCGCGCCGGTCATGGACTCGAGCATCTGCGTCGCGGTCACGACCGGCTTGCCTTGCTCGTTGCATCGCTTGATCATGCGCTTTTGCGCGAGGAAAATCTGGTGCATCGGGATCTCCATCCCGAGGTCCCCGCGCGCGACCATGACGCCGTCGGACTTGTCCACGATGTCCTTGAAGTTGTCCAAGCCCTCTTGATTCTCGACTTTGCTTATGATCGAGATCGTCGCCGCCGCGGGGCCCAAGACCTCGCGAATGTGATCGAGGTCGCTCCCTTTCCTCACGAAACTCGCGGCGATGAAGTCCACCTTGTTCTTCACGCCCCATTCCAAGAGGTCGTTCGTATCCTTCTCCGTGATCGTGGGCAGGTCCACGACGTTCATGTTCTTCCTCTCCCCGAGCTTCGCGTTGTTCTCCACGCGCGCGGTGACCTTGCCGCCGGTCACGTCGCACTGTAAGACGGTGAACGTGATGCTTCCGTCGGCGGCGAGAATCTTCGACCCCGGGCGGACGTCCTTCGCGAGGTTCTTGTACGACACCGCGATGCACGTCTCGTCGCCCTTGTGCTCGTAGTCCGTCGTGAGCGTGACCTCGCTCCCGGCGGTGAGATGCACGGCGTCTCCGTTGGCGAGGAACCCGGTGCGAATCTCCGGGCCCTTGGTGTCGAGGAGGACGCCGCACAGGATGCCCGTGTTCGCGCTCGCGATCCGCAGGTTATCCAGCGTGTGCTGGTGGTACGAGTGTTCGCCGTGCGAGAAGTTGAACCGCGCGACTTTCATCCCCGCGCGCAGCATCTTCTCCAGGACCGGGACTTCCCTGGACACCGGCCCGAGCGTGCAGATCACCTTGCTCTTGAACTTGTACAGCGCGTCCGCGTACATCGGGCGCGGGTTGAACAGGACGTGGCCCTCATCGAACTCGGATTCGACCTGCGGAGGGCGCGCGCGGAGGCGGCGAAGAGAGGAGGACGGACGCGTCAGTCGCGATGGATGGGCGCGGTTCGAGCGATGGAGACGACACGAGACGGGAGGCGAGGCGGTCGAACGCGGAGGAAGGTCGATCGACGGCTGAGATGTGTTTTTGTGGTTTCGCGCGCGGCGCGGCGGCGGCGCGCGGCGCGGCGGCGGGGTGAAGGCGCGTCGCGACGGCGCGCGAGGGACGATGCGACGCGCGCGTGCGGACGTGTCGACGCACCTCTTTGCTCATGTTGACCGGGGTGCGTGCGGCGTGAAGCGCGCGGGAGTCTCTCAGGTCTGACTCACCCTATCCGTAACGAACGAGGAAAAAGAGTGGAAAAAGTGGATCGGGCTCGACCGCGCGCGCGAACGTTCATCGGTGTGATGACCGCTTTCAGATGCGTTTTCTCGCTTTCAACAATCGGCTTTCAGATGCGTTTTCTCGCTTTCAACAATCGGCGCTCTCTGCTGGTTTTCCGCGCGCCAGCCGGCGCCGAGGCCTCGCGGGACGACTCACACGTCGAACGCGCGAACGCACGCCGGCGGTCGCGCGATGGTGGCCGCGTTCGACACCGCGGGCGCGATCTCGCGCGAGATCGTCGGCCACAAGAAGAAGGTCCACTCCGTGGCGTGGAACCGCGCGGGTCGGAAGCTCGCGTCCGGCTCGGTCGATCAGTCCGCGCGCGTGTGGGACGTCGAGCACGGCGTGCAGAGCGGCAAGGAGATCGAGCTGAAGGGCCACAGCGACAGCGTGGACCAGCTCACGTGGGACCCGTCGCAGTCGGACGTCCTCGCGAGCGTGAGCGCGGACAAGACGCTGCGGATATGGGACGCGCGCGCCGCGGGCGGGTCGAGGTGCGTCGCGAAGGTGGACACGTCGGGGGAAAACATCAACGTCGCGTGGTCGCCCGACGGCGGCACGATCGCGGTCGGCGACCGCGACGACGTCGTCTCCTTCGTCGACGCGCGGAAGCACAAGATCATCAAGACGACCAAGTTCCCGTTCGAGGTGAACGAGATCGACTGGGACAACGCGGGCGCGCGGTTTTACCTCACGACGGGGCTGGGCACGGTGGAGGTTCTAGAGTTTCCCTCCATGACCGCGGCGCACACGATACACGCGCACACCGCGGGGTGTTACTGCATCGCGTTCGACCCCACGGGCGCGCACTTCGCGGTCGGGAGCGCGGACGCGCTCGTGTCCATCTGGGACGCGAGGGAGAGCGCGTGCGTGCGGACGGTGCCGCGGTTGGAGTGGCCGGTGCGGACGCTGTCGTTTTCAGCGGACGGGACGTACCTCGCGAGCGCGTCGGAGGATCTGTTCATCGACATCGCGGACGTCGCGACGGGGGAGTGCGCGCATAAGATCACGACGAGGGCGGCGTCGAACGCGGTCGCGTGGTCGCCGACGGAGCTGTTGCTGGCGTACGCGGGGGACGACAAGGCGGGCGAGGGGGGCGGGCGCGAGGGCACGATTCGAATCTGGGGCAAACCAGGAGCGAGGAGCGACTGACTGATCGGGGTGAGGGCGTCTCATCTATACGTATAGCTAGATCTGCGGAGTCTTCGTCGCTATCGTCGATTCCTAATTCACATAATCGTCTACATATCGCCTACGCGGTCGTCATCTCGTCAATCGTCGTCAATCAATCGTCGTCGTCGTCCCCTCTCCCCCGCGCCCGCGCGCTTCTGCCGTACCCCAACACGCACAGCGGCATCGTCGGATGCAGAATCACCGGGACGCTCGCGCCGCCGTTCGCGACGTTCGCGTTCGACGACACGGACGCGCACCGCATCGCGCGGCGCGTCGGGACGTGAGCGGCGCGACGAAACGCCGTGAGCCGCGCGCGCGCGATCGCGATCGCTCTCGCGCTCGCGGCGACGCCCGCGGACCCGTGATGCGCGCTCTTCGCGCGCGCGCTCGCGCCGGCGCCGGACTGATCCACCTCGACGCTGTACAGCAGTCGCGGCGGCGGCGGCGGGAACGCCGCGAGCGGGCACTCCACAACGGACGCGACGATGCGCCACGGCGTCGACGGCGCGCACGCCGCGGCCGCGAACGCGCGCTGCTCCATCTGACGCCGTTCGCCTCGCGCTTGCAGCACGCTGACGACGACGGCGACGACGGACGGCGCGGCGTCGACGTCCGCGGCGTGCGCCACGGAGAGCACGTGCAGCTCGTAGTCCACGATCGAGTACCCCAGGCGCAGCGTCGCCGCGAGCGCTTTGGAGAGCACCGCGTCGGACTCGAGCGCCGTCCACGCGCGCATGTCCACGACGCGGCGGCGATCGACCGCCGCCGCCGCCGCGTTCGCGTTCGCGTCGGTCCATCGCACCGGCGCGATCGGACCCGGAGAGAACGACAGGAACTCCTCGCGCCGCGCGTCCGCCGCGACCGTCCGAGGGACCAACCGCACGCCGAGGAGGGAGTCGCCGGCGTTGACGACGACGTACCACGCGCGTCGCCGCCGCGTCCGTCGTCCGACCGCGGGCGGCGGGGATGCGGCCGCGGACACGCCGGTTCGTTTCCCGAACCGTCGCGCGTACCGCGCGACCGGCGGCTTGAACGCGTCGGGGTCCGGGCTCGCGAAACCGCCGCGCCCGCGGCGGTTCGCGTCGACGTTCTCGTCCCCGGACGCGCCCGACCCTCCGGACCCCAACCCGCCCGCGTCCGTCGCGTCCATCGCGTCAGAGGTGAGCGAAGCAGACTGGTTCCCATACGAGCCCGTTCGCGATGTGAACGCCGTTCCTTGAGGACTTTCGCCGCCGCCCTCCTCCTCCTCCTCCTCGTAGTCGCTGTCGCCCTCCTCGATGATCTCCTCCGCGGCTATCACCCCCGCGACGGCGGGCGCGAACGGCGCCGCGGACGTGCTCAGATAACTCGCGTGCGTCGCCGCCGTCGCCCACGACGTCCTCCGCGAAGACGCGTCCGAATCAGAATCCCGATCCCCGTCGCCATCCCCCCGACGCCTCCCCCCCCACGCCGCCGCCGCCGCCGCGCGCCCCCGCGCGCACGGCGACGGCATCGCGGTGATGAAACACCGCCGCGCCATCGGCGCTTCGCTGCTCCCGAACTCCCTCTCCGCGGTGGGTTCGCCGTGTATCACGAGCACGCTCGCGTCCGGGGATTCGCACGCGGTGATTCGAAGCGACGACGTGGAGTCTTCGAAGCCGACGTCGCCGAGCAGCGCGCTCTCCCCGTCGTCGCCGCGGCCGAGGCGGTCGCTCCCCGGCGACTCCGCGGTCTGAAACAGCGGCGTCGTCGCGATCAACGTCGCGGGCTCGCCGAGTCGAAACCCCCAGACTTGAAGCGAGTGCTCGCCGTCGGAGGAGGCGTACGACAGGAGGTGGTCGCCGTCCGCGGTGAAGCCGAGGACGACGCAGCGCAGAAGCGACGACGTGCCGTCCAGGAGCGACTCCACGGGCGTCGCGAGCCGACCGGGGATCGCGGAGAAGATTTTGTCCCCGGGATTCGCGCGTTCGAGCTCGCGCGCGCGGAGCCTCGCGAACGCGGACCGCGCGACGCGGGAGTTCCCTCGCGGCGGGGGCATCGGGTCGGCACGCGCTTTTCGATTCGAATCTGACGATCGACGAGAGAGGAGGGCGCGTCTCTCTGCTGTAAACGACGGACGCCGCTCCTCCACCGCGCGCCGCCGTCGGGTCGAGGGGCGATTCGAGGACCGCGGCTCTTCCTCTCTGGCTAGCGCGTCCGCGTCGACGTCATCGCGCGTCGGAAAACGCGCGCGCTTCTCTCGTGGTCGTGCCGCTCGAGCGCCCCGCGCGCGCGACGAATGGCGCCAGCCGTCGTGGTCGCGGTCGGACGCGCGGCCGCGCCCGTTGACGAAACGTCGTGTCCATGTCCGCCCGACAAAACGACGCGTCTATCCATCTCCGCTCGCAGAAGGAGAGACGCGCGCACGCCCTCGCGGCACGCGCACCATGTCCGCGGTCACCGCGCGTCTTCCCGCGGGAGGCCGCGCGCGCGCGCGGATCCCCGCGCGGCGACGCGATCGCGCCCCGGCGACGGTCGCGACGGCGACCCGCGGAGGCGGCGGCTTTTCGCGAAAAAAAGTGCACATCATTCCACCGACGCTTCGGACCCTCGACGCGCTTCGTCCTCGCCGCCGAGGCGACGCCGTCATCGCGCGCGACGCCGACGCCGACGGCGGCGGCGGCGGCTCCCCCCCCGTGAACGAGCTCCCGATGGCGCGCACGCCGTCGTACGACGAGTTCGAGTTCGACGACGACGACGACGACGACGACGACGACGACGACGCGGACGTGTGCGCGTTCATGACCACGGACGACTTCGTGAAGCAGCAAGCGTCCGGCCTCGGGTTGCAGTGCATGCCGAAGGCGCGAATGAACGACGAGGTGGCGCGCATCGACCCGGGGCTGAACCAGCTCCTCGTCTCGGAGGGGTCCACGATCTCGAGGTTCTTCACGCAGGACGAGTGGGAGCGCCACCGAGGCGTGGGGAGGTACTGGCGGCATCTCTTCAGCACGTGCAAGTCGACGATTTTTCTTCGAATCTTAGAGACGGTGATCTGGATCACGCTCTCCGCCGCGGCGCTGTGCGCGTACAACCTCGTCCTCGTCCCGAAGTTCTCCCTGCCGACGCTCACGATCCCGCCGATCGTGCACCAGCTGTCCGGGTCCGTGCTGTCGCTGTCGCTGGTGTTCAGGACGAACAACGCGAACCGACGCGTCATCGACGCGCGGTCCATCCTCGGAAAGATCTCCAAGTGCACGCGGGACCTGACGCGGATGTGCATGTACATCCCGAACGAGGGCGGGTGCCGGTTCGAGATCTTGAACCAGCTCAGGGCGTTCCCGTACGCGTTCGAGGCGCACGTGCGCAAGGGACGGACGCGCAAGTCGAAGAAGGATCCGACCGCGTTCAAGTCGGAGCCGCTGCCGTTGCTGACGCGCGCGCTCGGAGAACGCGACGCGAGGCGGCTCCTCGAGCGGTCGCACGAAAACGTCGCGCGCCAGGTGTTGCTGGACATGAGCACGATATTGCAGCGCGCGCTGACGATCGGGATGTCCACGCAGATGCATCAGCAGTGCGAGATCATATGCAAAGAGCTCAGCGATTGCCTGGCCAACGCGGAGAAGATTTTGTACACGCCGATTCCCATCGCGTACACGCGGCACACGTCTCGGTCGCTGACGATATGGCTGCTCACGCTCCCGCTGGCGCTGTGGTCGCTGATGGGAATGTCGATGATCCCGAGCGTTTTTTTGATCGCGTATCTCATGCTCGGCGTGGACGAGATCGGGATCGAGATCGAGGAGCCGTTTTGCGTGTTGCCCGTGCGGCCCATCGCGGAGATGTGCGACTCGGAGATCGTCAACTCGTTCGATCAGGCGCTCGCGGCGCCCGACTTCAAGCCGGCGAAGAAGTAAAGCGAAGCTAGAGAGAGGCGGAGAGGGGGTTCGTCGTTGGCGCGGTGGATTGGGTAGGGGGTTCGGAGGTCGGACCCCGAGTTGGTTGGCGATTCTTTCATCACATGTAATGGATGGCACTTAGAGCATACAGTATCTGATTGCGACGACGGCGAGACCGACGACGACGAAAAATTTCGGTCAACTCTCACCGAGTCTTCCTTCAAAACCAGCTGACGCTGACGTTCACATCATCACGGCGCGATGTCGCTGGACCCGCACCACTGCTTCAACTTCTGGGGCGCGAGCCCCGCGCTCGATCTCAAGGCGGCCGTCTCCGCCGCGCGCGCGAGCGCGTCCCCAGAGGCGTCCACGAGCGACGAGACGCCGAGCGCGAAGACGACGACGGGCGATGACGACGGCGAGAGGGATCCGCTGACGACGCTCCTTCTCGGGACGTCCGATCCGCGGCACGTGTTCACGACGCTCGCGCGCTCGCGGCGTGGCGCGGACAAGGACAAAGCGCTCGTGTTTTACGTGCACGAAGCGCACGTCGTCGAGCTCGCGCGTCAGGTTCTCCTCGTCAGCGTCCTCGCGAGCGACGACCTTCCGCCGACGGATCGCACGGAGCGAATCTTAGAGATCTGGTACAACTGCTCCGTGCGCGACAGCACCGCGGAGCTCATCGAGCGGCACGCGTCGAGGCTCTCCACCGTCGTGGGCGACATCTTCGCCGGGGACGTCGACCGCGTGAAGGACGACGTCATCGCGCGCGCGTTCGACTTCTCCCTGCTCAAGTACAAAGAAAAAGACGCGCTGATGGAGTGCTTCCGCCAGTGGTCGCGTAAGGTCCCGTTCGACATGGAGCTCGCGTTCGAACGCCGCTGTCGAAAGTACTACGGCAACCGGTACGATCACAGGACCAACATGCACGACTGGGACTACCACATGCGCGTCGAGCCGAGCGGCGCGACTGGGATACACTTTCGACACTTTTCGCAGTGGCGAACCAACGGCGTCGGCTATCCGATTCGAGAGGCGACGTATCCGGCGCCGAACCGCACGCTCGTCTCGTACGCGAGAGGGACGACGAAGGAGTATAAAGACCGCGACATGACGGACAAGGGGAGGACGATCGAGAGCCGCGGGTACTGGGGGGACATTCTGAACTCTCCGTACGCGTGCTTCGGCGTCGAGGCTGAGGACGCGAGGCTGTTCAAGGTGTCGAACCGGCAACACGTGAAGAACGCGGTGGAGGTGTCCGACTACAACGTCGCCGCGAACCTCTTCGAGCTCAGGTGCGTTCTATACACTGGTCCCCATACGACCGCGTTCGCGTGGTGAACGTCGTTCCTTAAGGACTTTTGCCGGCGTTTCTCTCCGCCCACCCCTCGCTTTCAATCCCCGACCTCGACGCCTTTCAACTCCAACTGACGCCTTTCAACTCCACCCCGACATCGCTTTGTATGGAATGGCCCTCAGAACGGGGCGGCCGTGGAAGATGCGGCGAGGCGATAACGGCGATGACGGCGATGACGGCGACGCTGCTAGCATCGACGCGGACGAGATCAACGCGTGGATGCCGAGCCCGCAGATCGTCCCCGGGGACGACGACGACGCCGTCGGGAAGGGCGCGAGTTGGGACGGCCACGACGGCGCCGTCTTCCGCGGCAACTGGGACAAGGTCAAGATCGTCCTCGTCGGGCCGGACGACTTCGAGAAGAGCTTCCTCGGGAAGAAGAAGCACGAGGGGATCTTCGACGCGATCGTTGTTGGCGCGTGGCGCGCGCAGTTGGTTACCCCCGCGCTCGCGGCGACGACCAAGGCGGACGGCGGCGTGTTGATTCTCGAGGGCGCGAAGTACATGGTGTCGTTCGATCTGAAAGCGTGCGAGCGGTTCGCGAGCAAAGGGTGCGAGCTCGCGATCGAGGCGGGGTTCGAGCCGACGCCGGAGCACGTCCGAGGCGGCGGTGGAGGCGAGGAGGGGATATCCGGAGACGAGAGGGAGAAGAAGGAGGTCGAGACCGGGCCCGGGATTTTGCCGGGCGTGGACTCCGTCCACAGGGTCTTCGTGAGAAAGGTAAAAAAGGCGGCGGACGAGGCGTGACGACGCGCGCAGGACTACTAGCCAAGGCTAAAAGCTCGCTTCCCTCCTTAATACGTATTCTAGTCGCGCGCATGTGCTAAACCTACTACGGCGAGTTCGGGGGCAGCTTCTTGACGTACGGCGGCTTCCACACCGGATTGATGTTCGGAAACACCGGCGGCTTCCCCCCGTCGGAGAGGGGCTTCCGCGAGCGGTACCCGAACGGCCCGTCGCCGACGAGCGTCTTCTTCTTCTTCCTCGGCGACGGGTCGTACACGCTCCTCGGCGCGGTCGCGGCCTCCGCTCGCGCCGCGCGCAGCTCACTCACGCGCGCGACTTTCGCCTCGATCGCGATGAACTGCCACGAGCTCCACACCTTGGCGGCGATCTTTCGATAGCGATGATCGATAAACGCGCGCTGCAGCACCTTTCGCGCCCAGCGATGCGTCCACGACGAGAACGCCCGCTTCAGCCGGCGTTCGCGCAGGTGCGCCGCCGCGAGCGCGCACGTCTCGCGATCGATCTCCGCGTTGGTCCACGCGCGCGCCCACGCGTCGAAGCGCTCGCGAAGCGCGACGCGGCGGTGATGCTTGATCGCAACCGCGTGGAGCGTCGTCGTCTCGAGAATCGCGTCGACGGATCGCCGCCACCTCTCGAGCGCGCGCCGCGCGACGCCCTCCCGCCCGACGTACGCCGCGAGCGTGACGCGCAGCCACGCGTCGATGAACTTCCTCCGCGTGCGCCGCGCGTCGAGCGACGCGGCCGCGGCGACGGCGACGCGCTCGCGCGCGGCGAAGACGGCGCGCTCGCGCCACGCGCGGCACGCGTCGACGCCGCGGCGCCACGCTCGGTGCTCGCGCGCGCGCGCCAATCTCGCCGCGTCCTCCGCTTCTTCTCGCGCCGCGCGCTCGGCGGCTCGCGTCGCCTCGCGCTCGAGCCTCGCCTTCTCCTTCGCCGCGGCGTCTGCGGCGCGCGCCTCCTCGCGCGATTTCCGCGCTTCTTCGCGTCGCGCCTCCGCCTCCGCGCGTTCGATCGCGCGCAGACGCGCGTCGTCTTCGCGCTTTCGAATCTCCTCCTCTCTCGCGCGTCGCGCCTCCTCGCGCGCGTACTCCGCGGCGATCTTCTCGTCTTCGAGGCGCCGCAGCAGTGCCTCCCGCGAAGCCTCTCGCTCGAGACGCTCGCGCTCGAGACGCGTCTCGAGCTCGGCGGCGGCGGCTTCCTCCGCGACGCGCGCGGCTTCCTCTTCCGCGGCGGCGGCGACGCGCTCGTTCTCCGCGCGGATCGCGTACGCGTCGATCGCGAACTTTAGCCACGCGCGGTACACGGTCGCGAGCGTCCACTCGCGCCAGTGCCGAATCGCGCGCGCGATCGCGCGTCTGTGCGCGACGTGATCGCGCCACGTGTACAACGCCCCTCGCGCGCTCCGCTCGAACCAACGCGTCAGCGCTCTCTCCGCGGCGGCGACGCGGAGGACGTATCGCTGCCACGTGTCAAACGCGGCGCCCATCTTCCCGGTGCGCACGCGCGCCAAGACGCGCGACACGAGTGCCAGCTGGCGCTCCTTCTCCGCCGCGCGCTCGTCCACGTGTTCGAGCCACCGACGCCACGCCGCGGCCAACTCCGCCTTCATGAAATTCCTCGCCGCCCTCTCCAAGACGCCGCGCCTCCGAATCGCCTCGAGCATGAAGTCCTCCTTCCATCGATAAAACGCCGCGCGCATGGACGACCGCTGCCACTGCACCAGCGCGCGCTTCGCCGCGCGCGCGTCGTCGACGCGCTCGCGCCAGGTCCCGAACGCGGCCGCGATTTTGCCGCCGTTGAGTCGATCCGCGACGCGCCGCATGATTTTCAACCGCTCGCGGCGCTCGTCCGCGAGTTCGCACCATTCCCCCCACACGCGCGCTTTCAACACGTACGCCGCGCGCGTGTACTCGATGTGATGGTCCATCCACGTCAGCCAGCTCTTCACGAGCGCGCGTTCGGCCCACCACTTGATCGCGACGCGCGCGTTTCTGAGCTCGCGCGCGTTATCCGCCCACGCGTTGAACGCGGCCACGACGGCGCGATTGACGAAGAACGTCATCGCGCGATTCGCAATCTCGCGCAACTCTCTCGTCTCCTCGTGCCACTCGATCCAGCGGTTAAACGCGGAGACGATCGCGCGATGCACGAGGAACTTCATCGCGCGGTCCGCGATCTCGCGCATCTCCACGATCTCCTCGCGCCACTCGAGCCAGCGGTTGAACGCCGCGGTGAGCTCGCGTTTCGTGAACCACCCCACGGCGCGCTCGAGGACGTCGCGCATCTCGACGACCTCGTCGACGCGCTCGACCCATCTCCGAAACGCTCGCGCCATGGACGTTTTCGTAAACACCACGAGCGCGCGCTTACGCATCTCCATCGACGCCGCCTTCGCGACGCCCGACCACCCTTCCAAGACCTTCCTCCGCGTCGTCGCGCGCGCGTGCGCGACGGCGTCGGCGGCGTCGTGCTCCGACGTCGCGAGCTCGCGCCATCGAACGAACGCCGGCCGCGCGAGCTTCCAACCGTTCGCCTCGCGACGCTTCGTCTTCCGCTTCGCGTCCCTGGAGACCGCGTTGAACCTCGGGCCCAATCGCGCGGGTCGACCGCGCGACCAGTCGTCGTCGTCCGAGTGTGGGTACGCGCCGCCGCCGCCGATTCGATCCCCGCCGCGTTCGAGCGCGAGCGCGGCTTTCGCCTCGGTGAGCACCGCGCGCATCTGTCTAACGAGATCCTCCTCCGCGTCGTCCCGCGGCGGCGGTCTCGAGCGCCTCGAGAGCGTCGTTCGCGCTCCTCCGCGAGACGCGCTCGCGCCGCCGATCTCGATCGAGGACGACCACGGGCTCGCGCGCGCCGCGACCGCAACCGCGCGGGGGGGCCATCCGCCGCCGCCGCCGCCCGGCGCGACGTTCTCGAAGAGATCCCCCTCGGCTCGGAACAACGGATTCCCAAACGGCTTGCCGCGGTCGCCCCTCGCGCCGCCGCTCGTCGACGCCACCTCGGGCGCGTCCGGACGCGCGGTGGAGTACCGCAGCGTCGTCGCGTCGTCGACCTCGACCGCGAACGAGGTCCTGCCGCGGACGATCTTCTCGGACTGCAACAGCGCGTCGTACACGGCTTCGTAGTCGTCGAAGTCGACGTCCGGGAGATCGCTGCGGTTCTCGGCGAGGACGTCGGCGAGGCACTCGCGTATCGGAACGCGCGCGCGGTCCGCGTACCGGCTCAGGTTCGACGGCGTGTGCCACACCGACGCGCTCCCGGCGCGGCCGCGGTCGAACGCGCGCGCGGGGCGTCGCGTCGACGACATCGCTGGGGGTCGCGCGCGCGAATGCGAAAAACTAATCTAGAACGCGACGGGGGACGGCGCCGCTCCCGGGGGCCGGGGAGGACGCCGCGCGGGGGGGGGCGCTCCCGCGCCGCGGACGGGGCTCGGGTCGCGCGCCCAACGCGGGAGTGGACGCTCGCTCACCGCGGGGGCCCTGCCGCCGCGCCCCACGTTGAGTGACGGGTTGAACTCGAATTCGTCCCCCTCGAGGAAACGGGCGTCTGGTCAGGTCGGGTCAATTCCGGGGTGAAAATCGCATTAGAACGTGGGTCGAGCGAGCTTTTTTCCTTTGAAAACGTGACTTTTGGTCACGAAATAGGGGTCAATATCGGGGCAAACGCTGGAGATGAAAAAAAAACTCTCGTCGCCCCGCCGCCGTCGTCGACGTTCGCGGGCGCTCACGAGAGACGCGAGACGTAAGCGAACGCGTCTACGTATACAGAAACAAAACACCCCTCCACCCCCGCCCGCGACGTCTATCTACTGCGGCTCGATCGCCGCCGCGCCCTGCGGCTTGATCGCTTGGTACGACGCGACGCGTTTCATCGCCTTGCCGTTCTCCTCCGCCTCGTCCACGGCCTCGACGCTCCACACGCGCTTCATCCCCGCCACCTTACCGTGCGGCACCTGCGCGCCGACGTCCACCATCTCCGTGTACTGCTTGTTCGTCACCGCGAACGCGCTGCCGCGAATTTTACCCGCCGCGTGCAGCGCGAGCTCGTCGTCCACGAAACGAATGTCCAACGTCCGCTGAGGGTCGTTCCATACGAGCGAATGTCGGGGTGGAGTTCAAAGGCGTCAGTTGGAGTTGAAAGGCGCCGAGGGCGGGGATTGAAAGCGAAGGACCCTGGGTGGAGAGACGCGCCGGCGAAAGTCCTTAAGGATCGGCGTTCACCACGCGAACGCGGTCGTATGGGAACCAGTGTATAGAACGCGCCTGATGCGTGTAGAGCCCCGCGTCTTGCATGGGCAACACCCACGCGACGTCGTCGGACTCGTTGTGATGCGAGTGCCACCACCCGGGCGGGGTCACGAACACGCCGCCGGGGGTCCAGTCGCATCGAATCGGGTCGATGATGGCGCCCGTCGCGTCGATCTCTTTCCCCATGAGCGTGTACACGTTCGCCGACGCGGACACCGCGAGGTCGAGCGCGACGGAGTTGTGCCGGTGCGGGCGCTGGACCGTTCGCGCGGGGATCGAGTTCAGTAACGACCAGAGCACGTGCGTTAACGTCTTCGTCTGCTCGCACGCCTTGTTCCCTAACAACACGCCGAGGCGGTTCCGCTCGCCCTCCGTCGCCGCGTGTCGAATCTCCTCCACCTCCGCCAGCATGCGCTCGCGCTTGAACATCGTCGGCTCGAACTTCTTCCCGTGCGGCTTCACGCCGAGGTAGTCCATCAGCGGCTCGTCGTGGACCCAATACAGCGCCGCGCCGCCCATCGTGGACTCCACGCAGGTGTGCGTGACGACGCCCTCGGTGTTGGGCACGACGAAGAGGTCGCCCTCGCCCCACGACACCACCCCGTGTTCGCTCTTCGAGACGCCCGCGCCGCGGATGACGTAGAACGCCTGCGACGTCGCGACCGCGGACGTGTCCAGGCTCTCGCCGACACGCACGCGCGCGAACGACGCCATCAGGTTCGGCGACGTGCAGTGCGTCTCGATCTCGAGGCAGTCGTTGATGTCGAACGGGATCACGCGCGTGTCGCCGGTCTCGTGAAGGGACGCGGGGTGCACGAGCACCGGGATGGGCGCCATGACCGGGTTCGCCGCCGCGCCGTACTCGAAGACGTTCGCCGTCTTCGTCCACTCGGTCGTGTCGTCCTCTTCCGAGGCTGGCGTCTTCGCCGCGCCGCGCGCTTCCGACAGCGTCACCTCGACGGTCGTCGACGCGTCCGCGACCATCGTGGACGGTTCGTTCGGTCGCGACAGGTACCGGTTCGGTTCGATCGCGCCGCGCGGTGATTCGGTTCGGTTCGGTTCGGTTCGATCGCGCGACGCTCGGCGCGGCGCGAGGGTGCTCGGCGTGAACCGCGGGCGGCGAGTTTCGACGTCGACGACGACCTGACGAGCGCGACGAGGAGGCGCGTTCGAAGATTGCGACGAAGACGCGTGAAAGCTGCGTTTGCGTTTGTGGCTGTCGCGTCTTCGTCCGGTCCTTTCGCGGCAAATTTTCGTATGGGCTTTGTTACAGGATTTGTGTACGTTTTTCGCGTAGTACAGAGGTGCAGTACAGCGCGAAAAATAGTCGAGGGGAAGACACACACAGTGCGAGAAGACGAAAACCCGCGACGGTGGTCCCTCTTTCCGCAGCGCAGCGCAGCTCGCTTGCAACACATCTCGTCAAGATGGTGCGTGCGCCTTCCTCCGCGCCACTCGCGCGCTCGCATCGCGTCGCGCGCGCGTCGACGCCGCGGCATCGCGCCCCCGGGGGCGTTCGCCGTCGGGTTTTCCGCGCGATGGAGACATTAGGGTTTTTTTTCGCTCGTCGCGCGCAAATCGCCGGTCTCGCGCGACGCCGTCGAACGCGCGCTGACGTTCATCCCGCTCGTTCGCTCCTCCCAACCGCAGGCGAACCCCATGATGGAGCCGCGCATTCACAAGCTCGTGCTGAACATCTGCGTCGGCGAGTCCGGCGATCGCCTCACGAAAGCGGCGAAGGTGCTCGAGCAGCTCACGGGCCAGCAGCCGATCTTCTCCAAGGCTAGGTACACCGTGC
Source organism: Micromonas pusilla CCMP1545 (assembly GCF_000151265.4). NCBI lineage: Eukaryota > Viridiplantae > Chlorophyta > Mamiellophyceae > Mamiellales > Mamiellaceae > Micromonas > Micromonas pusilla. Next base: position 324,474 of record NW_003315882.1, read on the forward strand.
GCACGTTCGGGATCCGCCGCAACGAGAAGATCTCCACGCACGTGACCGTGGGGAACCGGGATAAGGCGATGCAGATTCTCGAGTCCGGGCTCAAGGTGAAGGAGTACGAGCTTCTGAAGAAGAACTTCTCCAACACGGGCACGTTTGGGTTTGGCATCTCCGAGCACATCGACCTCGGCATCAAATACGATCCCTCCACCGGCATTTACGGTGCGTCCGCCTCCTCTCGCATCATCCCACGTTCCACCGCACGCATCAACTATTGCTGATTACGCGACGGACGTCGCCGTCTCGGTGTGCCGTTCGACGTATGAGTTTGGTGCCAGACGAACCTCCGGGTTCGCGCGCGCGCGTCGCCGGCGTCGTCGCGCGATGATCCAGTCGCGCGTGGCGTCGTCGTGCGCGCGCGCGGGCACATTCGCGCCGCGCGCGCTCTAGCGCTCACTCGGTCTCTCTCGCTCCATCGATCCATCGCTTCCGAACGCGTCGCTGACGACGCTCCATTCTCCCCCGCGTCTCGCGTCCGCCTCAGGCATGGATTTCTTCGTCGTCCTGGAGCGCCCGGGCTACCGCGTCGCGAAGAGGCGCAAGTGCCAGTCGAAGATCGGCAAGCCGCACAAGCTCACGAAGGTGGACGCGATGAAGTTCTTCCAGTCCAAGTTCGAGGGTGTCATCCTCGCCAAGGCTTACGCTTAAACGATCCGCGGTCGCGGTAGTTGTAGCAGGAATAAAGAGGGTGGGTGTTGGCGATGTAATGACCATACGTTCTTCGCTAAAACGAACGTCGTCTCGCCGATTGATTTTCTACTGTGCCTAGTGCTACGTCGTCGAGGTCCATCGCCGCTCGCTCGCTATCCCTGCGCCTCCGCCGCCGCGTTCTTCTCCTCCTTCTTCGCCCTCCGCGCCTCCTCGTCCTTGAACGCGCTCGGACACATCGCGTTCGCCGCGCACTCGCCGCACTTGGGCGCCTTCGGCGCGCACGTCAGCTGCCCGTGGCCGACGAGAAGAGGGTTTATCTCGATCCACTCCTCCCTCGGCAGCCACGCCTCGAGCGCCTCCCTCGTGTCCTCCGGCGTCCGGTTCTTCCTCGGCGTGCCGTTGCTCGTGAACGCGACGGACGGGACCCACCCTAATCTCTCCGCGATGCGATGCACGTGCACGTCGACGCAAATCCCGCTCGGGACGCCCCACCCGACGTTCATGACGAGGTACGCCATCTTCGGTCCGACCCCCGGCAGCGCCATCAGCCCGTCCACGTCGCTCGGGATGTCGCCGCCGTGCCGCTCCACGCACGCCCTCGCGGCGTCTCTCAGGTACTGCCCTTTCCTCGCGTGGAACCCGACTGGGCGGATGATGGCCGCGAGGTCCTCCGCGGACGTCGCCGCTATGTTCTCCGGCGTGCATCCGTGCTTCACGAGCCGCGCGGTCGCCGCGTGCGTGATCGGGTCTTTCGTCTGCGACGACAACATCGCGCTGACGAGCGTGACGAAGCGTCGTCCTCTGTCGTCCGGGGCGGCGTCCTCGGAGATCTTCTCGCAGCCCATGGTGTCCACGGGCGCGCCTCCGACCGCGCGCTGGCGCTTGATCGCGGCGAGGACGTCGCGCCAGTCCTCCGGCGGGGAGAACGGCGGCGTCTTCTTCTTCGTCTTCGCCGCCGCCGCCTTGGGCGTCGTCGCCTTCGCGTCTTCGTCGTCGCCCGCGTCGTCGACCTCGATCTTCACGTGCGCGCGCTTGCGTCCTCCCGCCATGACGACGACGGCTCGAGCGGAGGTCGCGGTGGACGGCGCGGCGAGGACGCGATGCGAGGGGCACGGCGCGGGGACGCGCGCGAGGGCGAGTCGTCGGCACGCGGTCGCGAGCATCGAGCGCCGCCCGGCGCGAAGTCGCGAGCTGTCGTCGCTCGCGGTCGTCATCACGTCGCGTCGAAGTTGACGAGCTCTCGAAGTTCTGTATTTTATACGCGTACGCGTACTATATGTATGCGCAAACAGTTAGGCGTGTCATTTTCTCTGAGACTGGCTCGCATACGTGAGTACATCTCGAAAACTACCTACTCGCGCTGCTCGCGAGAACTCGCGAAAACCCTACTTCATCGCGGCGAAGGACGCATCGCGGCCCTCTTCAATCCGCACGGACGACGTCGTTCTCGGAAATCAGTCAGGTGCGTTCGCTCTCCGCGCCCCGTCCACCGTCGCGTCCGCGCCGCGCGCGCGTCGTCCTCGTCGCGTGCGCGTCGTCGCCGTCGTCCGCCGGCGCAGAAAACCATCGCGCAGGGTTTTCACGCGCGACGATGTTTTTTTTTCTCCGTCGCTCGCCGCCGCGCCGGATCCGCTCGCGGAACGCGCCGGCGACGACGCGACGGCGTCGCTCTCGACGCCGAACGCTCCCTCGACCGCGCGTCGACGCCATCGCCCCGCGGCACTGACGCGCATCCCGCCCTCGTCCCTCCGACGTCCACAGGATGCCGCCCAAGATGGATCCCAACGCGATCATTGAGGTCTTCCTCCGCGCCACCGGCGGCGAGGTCGGCGCCGCGTCCTCCCTCGCGCCGAAGATCGGTCCCCTCGGTCTCTCCCCGAAGAAGGTCGGCGAAGACATCGCGAAGGAGACGAAGAAGGACTGGAACGGCCTTCGCGTCACCGTCAAGCTCACGGTGCAGAACCGTCAGGCGAAGGTGTCCGTCGTCCCCTCCGCGTCGGCGCTCGTGATCAAGGCGCTGAAGGAGCCCCCTCGCGACCGCAAGAAGGTGAAGCACGTGAAGCACAGCGGAAACATCAGTCTGGACGACTGCATCGAAATCGCGCGCATCATGCGTCCGCGCTCGAAAGCTAAGAAACTCGCCGGCACCGTGAAGGAGATTCTCGGCACGGCGAAATCCACCGGGTGCACCGTCGAGGGCCAGGACCCGCAGGACGTGCAGCAGGCGATCGAGGACGGCGACATCGAGATTCCGGACAAGTAAACGCGGCGGGCGATGAGTAGTTTGTAGCTCAGCTTTCAAAGGAGAGAGAGAAGCTACGTGCAAATCAATCGTCAATTAATCCTGCGCCTGCGACCCCCCGCTCTCGGCCGGCTTGGGCTTCTCCGCCGATTTCGGCGCGGCGGCGGCGGCGGCGGGCTTCGCCTCCGGCGACTTCGCAGCCACGGCGGCGGCGGGCTTCGCCTCCGGCAATTTCGCCGCCGCCGCCGGCGGCTTCTTCTCGCCGTTCGCGAAAAACGCGTCGTCCTCCTCCTCGTCGCTGCTCTCCTCCGTCCCGGTCTCCTCGCTCGGGTAGTCGTCGTCACCGTGCCGCCCTAGGCCGTCGTCGCTGTCGTCGTCGCTGTCGAGGTCGGACAAGTCGTCCGAATCCGACGCGCTCCCGGCGGCGTTCGCCGACTCAGACGCGATCTCGCCGCTCTCCCCGACGCCCTCGCCCTCGCCCGCGGCGGCCGCGAGCCGCGCCTTGCGCGCCTTCGCCTTCGCGCTCTTCTCCTCGTCCACCGCCGCGGCGGCGGCGGCCATCCGCTTCTCCATGACTTCGTTCGTGCGCTTCAGCACCTTCACCTTCGCGCCCCACGACGCGTCCACGCCGATCCAGTAGTCGCTCAGGAGCTTCACCTGAAGCGAGTAAACGCCCGCGGTGGGTACGTTAAACTTCAGCTCGAGCTGCTTCCCCTTGGGCGACTGCTGCGCCTCCGCGACGACGTCCGCGGTGAGCCTCCGGCACGAGAGAATAAAGTTCGCCGCCGGATCCGTCACCGCCAGCCACCACCCTTCCTCCCTCTCGCATCGCGTGCAAAACGGCAGCGGCGGGAGGTCATCCCTCGACCTCACGATCAACCCGCACGCCTCGTCTCTGCCCCACGCCGACGCCGTCGCCGCGGCGCTCTCGTCCTTCCCGTCCTCGTCCTTCTCCGCCGCGCGCGCGTTGGCGCCGCGCGTCATCTTGAGCGTCACGCGACACGTCACCGCGTCGAGCTCGACGACGTCTGCCTCGCCCTCCGTCTCCACGGTCGCGGTCAGAAACTTGACGGACGGGACGAAACGCAGGTGCGCCTCCACGTCCGCGGCTTGTCTCGCGGAGAGACCCGCGGCCGCGAGCGCGGACGCGCGCGCGTCCGGGCCGGGCGTCGCGAGGAGGTCCGCGAGCGACTTGACCTTTTTCCGCGTCAAGTTCACCGCCGTCCTCTCGTCCACGTGCGGGAGCGTCAGCAGCGACGCGAGCCCGTCCGCGACTTGGCCGGGCTTGTCGCTCGGCTTCCTCGCGCTCGGCGCGACCGCCTGCGTGACGCACTGCGTGAACTCGAGGATGCTCAGGCCCGGGCGCATGAACGAGTACCCGAGTTGATTCACCGGCGCGAGCGTGATCTTCAGCGCCTCCTCGGCGAGTCTCGGGAACAGGCCCATCACGGTCTTCAGGTCCGCCTGCAGCGACGCGTCGACGTCGTTCGTCTTGCGGCACGCCTGCGCGAGCATGAGCATGTGCGCTTTTAGGATCGCGGGGTGCCGCTTCATGAACTTTTGGTCCTTTGAATCGTACTCGCTCTTCGTCGACACCGCGAGCTTCCGAAACCCCTCCTCTTGGTCCCTCTTGAACGGAATGTTGATGAACTCCATCGCGACGGAGAGCATCTTCGGGACTTTCGTCAGCGCGAGGTTCGGCCTCAACTCCATCATGAAGTGCTGGAACGTCTGCCGCAGCACCTTGCCGGCGTCGCCGCCGTACTTGTTCATGCGTTGGATCGCGCACACGGCGAAAAACATCGGAAGCAAGATGCCGAACGCGACGAGGAACATGAGCACGTACGGTCCGGTGCCGTCCTGTCCGAACATCCACGCCGGGAGCGCGACGCCGAGCTTCACGGGCTGTTTCCCGTCCGGGTGCCCGTACTTCTCGTAGTTCACGCGCGAGTTCTCGTCCGTGAGCGCCTTGTACGCGGGCGTTATCGAGCCCGTGAAGAACTCGTGCGCCTCGGGATCTGGGTTCTTGTCCGGGTGGTACCGCAGCGAGAGCGTTCGGTACGCCTTCTTGATCGCGCTCGCGTCCGCGCCGGGTGTGAGCTGAAGAATCTCGTACGGGTCGAAGACTTTGTGCTCCGGCGGCGCGGAGTAGGCGATGTACACCGCGAGCGCGGCGGACATCGCCCACGCGACGGATACGTACAGGTTGAACCCTCGGAAGAGCGCTTTGATCCGCTTCGACGTCGTGGGCTTGTTCCTCGCCGCGTGCGCGGCCGCGGCTTTCCCCCACTCCGAGGACGCGTCTGCGGGCGCGACCGCGGGCGCGGCCGCGGCCGGGCGCGCGGCCTTATCGCCGTCGCCGAGGAGCCATCCGCCGACGCGGAAGATCGTGATCGGGACGAGGAAGAACTGAATCAGCGACAGGAGGAAGATCGGGAACAGGTTCCCGTGGCTCTCCGTCGGGTCCGTCATCGCGTCGCGTCGAGATCGACGACGCGCGCGGACGTGCGATCGAGGGGGGCGTGGAAGCGCGGCGCGTCTCGCGTCTTTCTTTCGCGCGATATCACCCCGCGCCTCGAGATCTGAGAGCGCGGATCTCGAGGCGCGGAGGAAAAATTACGGAGGCGAAACGCGCGCGCCGCGCCGTCGCGTCGCGTCGCGTCGCTCGTCGTTCTAAAATCGTTCGACGATTCTCCCCACGGCGTCACTGCGCGCGGCGCCGCGGCGATGGCGACGCTTCACGACGTCGCGGGGGTCACCGCGCGGTCCTCGACATGGGGCATCGACCTCGATAACCCGTCCGCGCGCGCGGAGTGGACGCGCCGGCTGAACGCCAAGGTGGAGGAGGCGGAGGAGTTGGCGAGCGTGGGCGCGCTCCTCGCGGACCAGCTTCGCATCGCGAACGAGGAGAAAGCGCGCCTCGAGGTGGAGCACTGCAACGGCTTCGGGCGCGCGAGCGCGAGCACGGCGAAACCGAAGTGGGGGCGTCGCACGGCCGCGCCCGCGGAGGACGCCGCGCGCGCCGCCTCGAGCGCGTCCGCGACGACGGCGACGTTCCACTCCCTGCGCGATTCGCTGCTAAGACGATTCGGGAAGCACGGCGAGTACTCGCTCCTGTGCGACCCCGTGGACGCGTTCGAGTCGCTCGCGCGCGCCGCGCGCGAGCGCAGAGCCGTGTTCGAGGGCGTCGTCAACAGAGAAGCGCTGAGGCGATACTTCGCCGACTTCGACACGAACCATCCCGCGGTGGTGCGCGCGTACTTGGACGCGCGGCGGGGCGTGCACGAGCCGTCGGGTAAGATCGGAAGCATCTTTCTCATGCCGTCTCGGCTCACGTCCGACGTGCGATACTTCGCGCACGCGGCGGGGTCGCTGTATCGCGTCCCGGAGCGCATCTCCGCGGAGGACTTGCGCGAGGCGATCTCGAAGCTCGAGGACGTCGACGGCGCGAGGGAGCTCACCGTCGAGGATTGCGAAAAATTCATCCGCGAGTGGGACTCGAGCGACTACCTCCACCGCGACGGCGCGATGCACGTGCTCGATTTCGCCGTGTTCATGCGGTTCGCGACGATGAACGACGACGCGGAGGGCGCGGCGAACGTGCTGAACGCGACGAAGAACCTCACCGACCGGACGCGCGCGAACGCGATGCTGAGAGTCGCCGCGGACGTGCGAAGACAGACCAGAGAAAAACTGACGCGGTACCGCGCGGCGGGCACGCGACTCGGGAGGGACGTCGCGCGCAACCGCGAGGCGGACGCGCTCATCGAGGCGCTCCAGGAAGAAGTCGCGGTGTACGTCTCGCACCGCGACCCCGCGGTCGGGGACGTCGAGAGAGAGCTCGAGTTTCGAGTGGAGTTGGTGATGCCCGTCGGGATCGCCGCGGATGCCGCGGGCGACGCCGTCGGGTCGAGGTGCAGGCTCGTCCCTCGGCTCACCCCCGCGCCGACGATCGCGCTGCTGCTGCACGCCATGGACGATAACCTCACCGGGTACGTGACGCCGTCGGACGTGCGCCTCGCGCTGTCGCAGTGCGGGATACCGCTCACGGCGACCGAGGCGCTGGTGTTGGGCGAGATGTTTGAAGATTCGCGAGCGAAGCACGGCGTCGGCGACTCGACGCGCGCGCGCTGGGCGATCGACGACGTGCTCGAGATTCTCGACGCGGAGCCCTTGCCTCCGTGCCGCGGCGGGATCCCGACGCTGCTGTGGCGCTGGGCGCGAGGCGCGAGAGCCGCGGTCGTGAAGTACATGACGTCGGGCGGAGCCGTCGGCGACCGCCGCGAGAAGGAGTACGAACTCTCCGACGTGAGCGACGCGGAGATGACGCGGTACCTCGTCGCGCCGTCGCTGTTCGCCACGTTCGAACACGGCGCGATACGCAAGGTGGCGCGCGCGTCGTTGTTCCGACGAAACAAGCTCGTGAAGGCGTTCCGGGCGCTGGACGACACGTTACCGGAGACGAGCGGCGCCACGGGCGTCGGCGCGTTGACGCAGAGCAACGTCAAATACGCGGCGATGATCGCCGGGTGCGATTTGCCGTCGTTCACGCGAGACGCGCGGCTCGAGACGCTCGCGGAGCGGTTCGTCCCGAGCGGCCCGGGCGTGCCGAGCAAGCTGCGGCTGAAGACGACCGGGATGCGGGGGAAGCAGGAGAGGTACGTCGACTGGCGCGGCGTCGTGCGCGCGGCTGGGCCGTCGTTTGCTTTGTGCGAGCAAGAGAAAGCCGCGGGCGCCGCCGTCGGGGGCGTCCACGGCGTCGGCGTCGACGCGTGCGGGATCTCTGAGGACGTGTACTACGCGGGCGAGGATGCGAAGAGGGTGCGCGCGGACGACGTCGCGCACGACGGCGACGTCGTCGCCGTCCTCGCGTCCATCGCGTCGTGGACGTACGAGTGGATCGCGGATCTGCGACGCGAGTTTGAATCTCGCGACGCCGCGCTGACGGGCGCGCTCTCGCCGGGAGACTTTCTCGCCGCGATGCGCGCCGCCGGGTTCGGGGTGGAGTGCTTCGGCGAGAGCGAGCTGAGGTGGTGCGTCGTCGCGTGCAGGCACCAGAGCGAGGACGCGGTCGTGTATCCGAAGTATCTGGCGTTGGTGCTCTCCGGGATCGAGAGAGAGGTGGAGGCGGCGGAGAGGAAGCACCGGGAGAAGGTCGCCGCGGACGCCGCCGCGGACGCGCAGGAGCAGTATTAGTAGCGCGAGTGAGTGTTTAGCTAACGAGGTACAATATCGTATGTATAACTTATATCGCTACTTACTTTCCTATGCAAAAGTCGGAGAAGATGACGTCGAGGAGCTCCTCGACGTCGACGTGACCGGTGACGTGACCGAGCGCCGTCGCCGCGAGCCGCAGCTCCTCCGCGGCGAGCTCGTGCCCGCCGCCGCGTCCGTTCGTCTTCCCCTCCATCGTCGCGATGGAATCGAACCGTCGCAAGTGATGCACGCACTCCTCGAGCCGCGCGCGGTGACGCAGACGCGTTATCGCGACGCCGTCGACGTCCACGGCGCCGCGAGAGTTCCCCGCGCCGACTCTCGACTCCACGGCGTCTCTCAGCGCCGCCGCGAACGCGTCCACGCCCTCGTTCGTCGCGCACGACACCCCGACGACGGCGCCGTCTCCGCCCCCTTTCAACGACTTGGACGTCCCTATCAAATCTATCTTGTTCATCACGGTCAAATCGGGCGCGGCAGCCCAACCCGGGAGCGCCGCCGCGCCGACGCCGACGCCGACGCCGACGGAGGCGTCGACGACGCCGACGACGAAATCCGCGTCGCGCGCGCTCCGCTCCGACCGCCTGATCCCCTCCCTCTCCACGTCATCCTCCACGTCGTCCCTCACCCCCGCGGTGTCCGTGACGACGACCTTGTACCCCCCCAAGTCAAGCGGCACCTCGATCGCGTCGCGCGTCGTCCCGGGAGTCCCCGAGACGATCGCGACGTCTCTCCCGGCGAGCGCGTTGAGCAGGCTGCTCTTCCCAACGTTGGGAGCGCCCACGAGCGCGACCCTGAACCCTCTCCGCACGAGCTCGTGCGCGCTCCTCGGCGCGCGCAGGTGCTCCTCGAGCGACGCGGCGAGCGCGCGAACGTCCGGCGCGACCGCGCGAAAGACGTCGTCCGCGATGGCCGCGTCCTCGCCAAAGTCGAGCACGGCTTCGACGTGCGCGGCTGCGGCGATGAGTCTCGCGCGCCAGCCGTCGTACGCTCTGCGCATCTCGCCGCCGCTGAGCTTCAGCGCCTGGCGTCGCTGCGCCGTCGTCTCCGCGTCGAGGAGGTCCGCGAGGCCTTCCGCTTGCGTGAGATCGAGCTTGCCGTTGCGGAACGCGCGGCGGGTGAACTCGCCGGGCTCCGCGTGACGCATCGCGCCGCGATCGACGACGCGTTCGCGTTCGCGTTCTTCTTCCGCGCGCTCGTCCGTCGCGTCTCCTCCTCCGTCGTCGTCGTCGCCGCCGCCGCCGCCGCCGCCGCGCGCGCCCAGCCGCGACAGCGCGTCCAGCAGCGCTCGCGTGACCGCGAGCGAGCCGTGGACGTGCAGCTCCGCGACGTCCTCGCCCGTGAACGAGGCCGGGCCGTCGAACCACAGGAGGATCCCGCGGTCGAGCGTCTCGCCCGTGCGCGGGCACGCGAACGTCGTCGGCGTCGCGCGCCGATGCGTCAGCGTCGGCGTCGGCGCCGCGCCGCGGGGGACGAGCCGCGCGACGTCGCGCGCGCGCGGACCGGAGACGCGCACGATGGCGACGCCCGCGCGCCCGGGAGCGGACGACAGCGCGTATATCGTGTCCGAGGGGGCGACGGGTCGCGTCGACGACGACGACGAGGAGGAGGAGGAGGACGACGACGACGACGACGACGCGGCGACGCCGCTCGAGATGCGACGCGCGGACGCCGCGTCGAGCGCGATGTGCGGCGCGAAGACGGGCGAAGCGAGCCCGCGCGCGTCGCGCGATGCCGCCGCCGCGGCGGCGACGGCCCTCCGCCACATCCTCGGCGGCCGCGCGTCGCGAGGCGCCGCGCGCACTGACGCCGGGGTGCCCAGTGGCGCTCGCGTCGTCGGCGTCGCGTCGTCGCGACGATCAGATTTTCTGCAGTGGGCGCTCGACGATGCGATGTTTCGCGCCGCCGCCGCGCCGTCGCATTGGTCGGGAGCGCGCCCCCCCCCCACGCCACGCTTCTTCATCACTCAAGATGGGGAAGACCGCGAAGGGCAAGCGCGCGTGGCGGAAGAACATCCAGCTCGGCGAGGCGGACTACGTGGACAAGAAGCGCGAGGACGCGAGGACCGGCGGCGCGGTCGACGAGCTCCCGGACGACGCGCTCTTCTTCACCGACACGGACGGCGGCGGCGGGATCGCCAACGCCGCGGTCCTCACGCGCAAGGAGAAGGCGCGAAACAAGACCCTGCGCGTGGACAGCATCCTGACGAAGACGAGGACGTCGTGCCCGTACCCGGTCCCGGTGCCGAGAGGCGCGAAAGGGCCGCCGACGGCGTCGCGCGCCACCAAGGGCGCGGAGACGACGAGCGACAGATCGCTTCGCGAGGCGTCGTCCTTCTCCAAGGCGGTCGCGAAGGCGGGCGGCGCGACGCGCGAGAAGATCAACGGCGCGGCGCTCTACAAGCCGAACCGTCGCTTCACCCTCGACGACGTCCTCGCCGACGACCCGGACGCGCCGAAGAAGCAGAAGACGTACGACATATGGGACGGAGGCCTCGCGAGGGACGCGGCGAGGGACGCGACGCGAGAGAAACACAAGGCGACGACCAAGGCGGGGGCGAAGCACGCGGAGGCGGCAAGCTACTCGAAACACCGGCTCGGCGACGCGCCGGGGAGCTCCAGCGCGAGGGGGAACAAGAAGAAGGCGTACGCGCCGAAGAATGGGGTGGGCGCGGTCGAGGTGGACGCCGCGGGGAGCAGCTACAATCCCCCGGAGGACGCGAGGCAGGAGGTCATCGCGTACGAGGTGGGGAAGGAGCTGAGGAAGAAGCTCAAGAAGCAGCTCGACCCGGTCCGCGCGCCGGTGTCGAACAACGAGGCGAACCAGAAGCTCGCGGAGGAGCTGTATTACGCGCAGGAGAACCTGTACGAGGACGCGTCTGACGACGAAGCCGGCGGCGGCGACGGCGGCGGCGGCGCGTCGAAAAATAAAAATCCCGCGACGTCGAGAGACGGCAAGATGACCAAGGCGCAGCGGAATAAACAGCTCAGACGGCGCGAGCAAGAGGCGGAGGAGGAGGCGAACCGGCTCGCGAAGCGGCACCGACGAGATCTCTCCAACCTGAAGCATCTCGACGCGCGTCTCGACGCGGAAGCCGCGGAGGAAGAGGCGAAGCGCGAGCGTCGAAAAGTCGCTCGCGAGGAGCGAAAGGCGGCGCAGCCGGACAGGCTCGGGAAGCACCGGTTCGTGGAGGAGCACACGCCGGTCATGCTCAAGGACGAGCTCACCGGATCGCTGCGCACGCTCGCGGGGACGCACACGCTGCTTCGCGACCGTCTGAAGAGTTTACAGCGACGCGAGCTCGTGGAGCCACGGAGGAAGGTTGAACGGGTGAAGAGCAAGTCGTACATGAAGTACGAGCCGGGGGCCAAGGGGGAGAGGGAGACGGAGATGCACGAGAGCGCGCTGAAGGCGACGGAGGCGTCGCGGAAGCGAGGGAAGCGCGCGAGTTTGATGGACGCTCCGATGTGATGTGTGATCGCATGTTGTAAGGCGTGCCGTGTACGAGTAGCGACAGTACAGAACCGAACGCACTGAACACGCTACAACGCGACCGGTCGCCCGCCCGCCTTCTCGACAAGGCGACCGGTACCTGACCTAGTTGTGAACCTCGAGGCGGGGTCGCGTCACTTCCCTCCGCGCGCGACCGACGTCTCGCCGAGCGCGGCGCGATGGGAAACTGCGTCGCGCGTCCCTCTTCGCGCGGGGACGTCGTCCTCGTCGCCCCCGCGCGCGCGACGTCGCTCGCGCGCGACGCCGACGCCGACGCGCGCGCGGGTCGAAGCGCGAAGAAGAAGCGCGAGACGATACCGCTGTCTCCCATCGACAACGCGCTCGGCGTTCGAACGCTCGTCGTGCACTGGGCGTTCATGTACCGCGGCCGTCTCCCCGCCGCGCGCGTGAAGGCGGCGCTCGCGGACGCGCTCGACTCCTACCCGATACTCGCCGGCAGAGCGCGAAAGACGCGCGCGAGCCGAGGACGCGTCGCGCTCGAGCTCGAGGTCGTCCTCGACGACGCGGGCGTGCTGTTCGAGACGGCCACGGACGACGCGCTCGGTCTCGACGACCTCCGAGGGACGGAGAACGCGGGCGTCGTCCAGGGCAGAGACAACGAAACGCCGCCGACGTTCTTCGCGCGCGTGGATTCGCGCCCCGAGCGCGGGAACCCGCTCATGAGCGTGCGACTGACGACGCTCGGCGACGAGCGCCGCGGCGGCGGCTGCGTCCTCGGCGTTTCCTGGTCGCACGCCGTCGCGGACGGCGACGCGATGAGCGCGTTCGTCGCCGTGTGGGCGGCGGCGTCGCGGCGGCTGCGGAACGTCTGCGACGCGCCGGCGACGGCGTACATGCGACACGACCCGGCGATCCTGGACTACGGCGTGGAGACGGCGGCGCCGTCGCTGCCGCCGAACCCGGAGCATCCAGCGTTGTACACGGCGCCGTCGCACGACAGACTCGCGGTGCTGAGGTGCGTTCTATACACTGGTTCCCATACGACCGCGTTGGCGTGGTGAACGCCGATCCTTAAGGACGTTTCCCGGCGTGTCTCTCCGCCCACCCCTCGCTTTCAATCCCCGACCTCGACGCCATTCAACTCCAACTGACGCCTTTGAACTCCACCCCGACATTCGCTTGTATGGAACGACCCTGAGGGACGCGCCCGATATCGGCGAGGCGCCGTTCCCGGAGCTGAGGCTCGAGGACGACCCGAGGCTCGCGTCGGGGTGCGCGGTCGCGAGGTCGCTCGCGGGGATGGCGTACGACCTGAAGTTCGCGCGGCTGACGCAGCAGCTCGTGCACGTCACCGCCGACGAGATCAAGTCGATGAAGACGTTTCTCGCCGCGGAGACGCGACGAGCCGAGGCGGACGCGCCCGCGGACTCTGCTTCGGACTCTACTTCGCGCGCGTTCGTCACCGCGAACGACGCGATCGCCGTGTTCTCGTGGACGCTCACGCGCGCGCTGAGGGACGACGAGGAGAAGCGAACGAAGAAGAAGCGAGGAAAGACGCGAGCAGCGCGCGACGGCGCGTTCGCGCTGCACGCGATGAACCTCCGTGGGCAGGGCATCCCGGGGCTGGGGAAGAACCTGTTCGGGAACGCGTCTATCTTCGTCGCCGCGCGCATGCCCCCGACGCGCGCGAACGCGGACGCGGACGCGAACGCGCCGGACGGCGGCGTCGTGGCGTCGTTCGATCACGGCGCGATGGCGCGAGCCGTCCGCGCCGCCGTCGTCGACGCCAAATGCGTCGGCGACGTCGACGCGCAAGACGTCCGCCGCGCGCGCGTGCTCGCGCTGAGCAACGCGGGCGGCGGCGCGCACCTCAGAGCCGCGGTCGCCGCGGTCGAGCACGCCGACCTCAAGCACAGCTCATGGACGCAGTTTCCGTTCTGGGACGTGCGTTTCGGCTCCGACGCGGGCGACCCGGCGTGGTTTTGGGGATCGGTGTACCCGCAGTCGCCGTGGACGAGCTGCGTCGTCGCGGACGGGAAGAAGCGATTGAACGACAAGCCGGACGCGGTCGGCGCGTACGTGTACGTCACGATACCGAAGTCGTGCGAGGGGATGCTCAAGGCGCGCGCGCGCGAGGTCATCGCCGCGCTGAGCGGAGCTTGAGCGGAGAGCGCCGTGCGACACTCCTACCTTCTTGTTTTTATGCACTGGTTGATGCTGTTTGTCCAGATCGATGCGATGTCACACACTTCAGCACTGAATCTGGTCGCGCGCTCGTACACGCGCGTTCCTTAAACGCGTTCCTTCGGCGGCGGGCGCGCGTGCGCGCACTCCGCGCGACGCGACGCGATGTCGTACCTTCTCCCGCACCTCCGCTCCGGCTGGGCCGTGGACCAGGCGATCCTCACCGAGGAGGAGCGCGTCGTGTGCCTGCGCTTCGGCCGCGACGGCGACGAGACGTGCATGCAGATGGACGAGGCGCGCGCGCGCACGGCACCTCTCGGCTTCTCGCCTCGCTTCCACGAATTCCAGATCCTTCCTTCGTCGTCTTCGCGTCGCGCCGTCCGCTGACGCGCCTCGTCCTCCCCCTCGCTCACCGCTCGCAGACGCTCGCGAGCGTGTCGGACAAGGTGAAGAACTTCGCGGTCATCTACTGCGTGGACATCGACGAGGTGCGTACCGCTCGAGTCGCGCGACGAACCCTAGATTCGTCCTCTTCTTCTTCTTCTTCTTCGCGCGCGCGATGATTCGACGCGATCGCCGCTCCCGGCCGCTCACCCGCCCCTCGCCTCGTCGCAGGTCCCTGACTTCAACACGATGTACGAGCTCTACGACCCGTGCACGTGCATGTTCTTCTTCCGGAACAAGCACATCATGATCGATCTCGGGACGGGTAACAACAACAAGGTGAACTGGGCGATGGACGACAAGCAGGAGTTCATCGACATCCTCGAGGTCATCTTCGCGGGCGCGAGGAAAGGACGCGGTCTCGTCGTGTCCCCGAAGGACTACTCCACGAAGTACCGGTATTGATCGTCGGTCGTCTTAGGTTCTTCTATTCGACGTCAGCGCGCGCGTGCTAATTAGTCTAGGCAATGGAAACGTCGTCGTCGTCGTCGTCGTCGTCGTCACTCGGCGGGCCGCTTCGTCCCTCGCACGTCCCGTATACCCCCCTCGGTGACCGTATACCGCGCCCTCCCCTGCGGCAGCCTCGGACTCTTATACAAGTACGCCGTCCGCGTGTCGTCCTCCCACGAGAGGATGATCCGCGTCGTGCACGCGTGCGCGTACGATTCCCCCAACGCCGGCACCAGCCTCGCGCCGCCGCCCCTGGGGTCCGGCTTCACCGTCACCTGGTTCACGGTCACCACCGCGAGCGCGTTCTCGCTCGCGAGCTGCTGCAGACGCTGCGTCATCTTCGCGAGGATCGTCGTGCGAAGCGCCATGTCCCTGAAGTCCTGTCGGAAGTGAAACGCGACGGAGTCGACGACGACGAGTCGCACGCGGTGTTTCTTCACGTACGCCGGCAGAGCCTCCAACACCGCGAGCAGCTCCGTGACCTCGTGGCACCGAAACAAGTGCACGCGCTCGAGCATCCGCTCCGCCGTGAACGACGCGATCGCGTCGGACATCCCCGCGTCCTCCGGCGACGCGTTCGACACCGACCGGAGGTGGCGCGCCGTCGCCTCCGCGATTTCCTCGGCGCGCTCCGCCATGAACGACCCCTCCGTGTCTACGTACACCGCCTCGCCGTCGTACCCGCCGAACGCGTGCGGGATCTGCACGCTGGCGCACAGCTGGACGCACATCTGCGTCTTGCCGATGCCCGGGCACCCGCAGAGTTCGGTGATCTCGCCCGCAGCGACGCCGCCGCCGAGGAGCGCGTCGAGCTCCGAGGAGAAGGTGTAGATGGGGAGCTTCCCGGTCTCCTCGCGCAGGAGCTCGCTCGCGGACTTGGCGCCCGCGAGCGCGGTGCCGTCGACGCCGAAGCGGACGACTTTCATGACCTCGCTCGCCTCTTCGTTCGTCAGGCCCGCCTCTGCGTGGACGACGACGGGACGGCGACGACGACGACGATCGATCGCGTCAGAGGAGAGGGTGCCCACGTTCGATCTGTTCGGACGGGCGACGCGCGGGCGCGAGACGGCGGGGGAGAAGGGAGGGAAGCGGGGACGCGGACGCACCCAGCGCGAGCTCGACGGGACCGCGCGTCTTCTTCACGTCCCGCACGGACACGAACCCGGCGCGTTGGAGTTTCTGCGAGGAGAAGGAGCGCGGGTGGGGGGGGGGGTCGTCAGCGTCCGACGAGCGCGCGTTTAAACGCGGGCGCGATGGCCTCGCGAGACGAGAGAGGAGGACGAGACGGAGCGTCGAGAGATTGAGGTCCGAGCGCGCACCGATCGCACGGACGGCGCGAGCGGCACGGACGTGAGCTGCATCGCGTCCTTGTACCACGCGTTCGCGCCGCCGTTGTCCATGGCGAACGCGGCGCGCGCGAGACGCACTGTGGTTGCGCTGAAGTGAGGAGCGCCGAGATTTCTTCCGTCCGTCTTCAAAAAGTTGGCACCCCGAGCATCGGAGCGCACAAGACGTCGCGCGTGAGGGCGTCCACGCGCGGCGCGGCACCCTCCCCCGCTCGGCGCGCTCGAGGGGAGGCGGGCGGCGACGCGCCTCGACGCGCGCGGCGCGCGCGCGCGGCGAGAGCGGGCTCGCCCGCCGCGCTTCCTTCGCGGATCTGGGGAGGATCGACGCGGGCGCGATGTCGTCGCACGACGAGCTCGTCGCGCTGCACCAAGACTTGCGCTCGGACAAGGTCACGAAGCGCAAGAGCGCGCTGAAACTCCTCGGCGAGCTCCTCCAGAACCCCGACTTCGCGCGCTTCCTCGACCACACCACGAAGAAGATGGACGACGGCGAGGGCGGGGACGTGAAAGCGACGTGGGCGGGCCTGTGCGGCAGCGCGATGATCTGCGTCTCCGCCGAGATCGCGACGTCGCGCGGGAAGAAGAAGCCCGCGGACAAGGGCGTGACGAACATCCTTCGAAGGCTGATGACCGCCGCGGAGGAGCCGAAGAGGAAGGCGAGGAACGGCGTCGTCGCGCCGCTGAAGCGCCGCGCGGGGAAGCTCTTCACGCACGTCCTCGAGGTCCTGCGCGACGGCCCTTCGGAGTTTGCCTCGGACTATGCGCAGCTGTTGCGGACGCATCTGCTCGCGGAGCCGACGTACTGCGCGCGCGCGAAAGCGAGCACGTACGAGGGGATCATGCGCGTGTACAAGGAACGCCTGGAAGCGCACTTCAACGACATCGCCGCGGCGAAAGAGGGCGCGTGCGACGCCGGCGCCGGCGCCGAGGACGGCAACCGAGCGGCGCACGTTTTGTTACAGCTGTCGCGGAGCCTCCCGCACGACCTGTCGCCGTCGTCGACGCTTCCGGACCTCGTGGCGTTCCTCGGCGGCGCGCTTCGCGGGATGGTCGGCGACGAAGGGCGCGTCGCGATCGCGCTGACGCAGACGCTGTGCGCGCTCTTAGCCCGCGGCGGGTTAGACCTCGACGTGGACACGACGCTCGCGGAGTTGCGCGACGACGTCGCGCCGTTCGTCGACCGAGCCCTCGGCGGCGGCGGCGGCGGGTCAAGCGGCAAACCCAAAAAGGCCGACCGCGACCGTGACCGCGACCGCGACCGCGACCGCGACCGCGGCGGGAAAGTAGACGCGCGCCTCCGCGACGCGGTCGTGACGTACTGCAGGCTGCAGCTCGCGCTGGGCGGGGTCAGAGGTCGGTCGCTGGACGCGTTGGTGGAGACGGTGAGAAAATTCGTCCCGACGGCGGCGGTGGGCGGTCGCGGCGGATCCGGGCGAGGCGGCGAGAACGACGGCGGCGCGTCCGCCGCGTGTCGAGTGAGCGCGTCGCACGCCGCGGCGTGCGCGCTCGCCGCGGACGTGTTCGTCGCGCAGTGCAGAGGCGACGGCGACGACGGCGACGCGTCGCCGCGTTGGGCGTGGCGCGAAAGCGCGCTCGCCGCCGTCGCGTCGAATCGGGACGACGAAGCCGACGTCGACGGCGACGGCGACGGCGCCGGCTCGAGGGGGGATAAGCGCGCGCGTGACGACGGGAGAGACGCGGACGCGCGCGAGAGCCAGCGGAGACGGCGCGGGCGGGACGACGCCGACGCCGACGCGGGGCCGAGCGCGCTGGAACGACTCCGAGACACGCTCCCGCGCGCGGTCGCGACGGGGTCGTCTCTCGTCGGCGGCGCTGGCGCCGCGACGTCGTCGTCGTCGCCGCCGCCGCCGCCGCTCGCGCGACTCGGGTCGCTCGCGGCCGGGCGCGACGCCGCGGCGTGGGGCCCCGTGCTGTGCGCCGTCCTCCTGCGCCACGGCGCGTCGCTGCCCGAATCGTTGACCGCGGCGTGGCGAAGGGATCTCGCGCCGGCGTTCGCGTCGCTGTTCGCGTCGGGCGCCGCCGCGTCTGGGACCGCGTCCACGTCGTTGACCTGGGTGATTCGGTGC
Organism: Micromonas pusilla CCMP1545; assembly: GCF_000151265.4. Lineage (NCBI taxonomy): Eukaryota > Viridiplantae > Chlorophyta > Mamiellophyceae > Mamiellales > Mamiellaceae > Micromonas > Micromonas pusilla. Next base: position 342,593 of record NW_003315882.1, read on the forward strand.
CTGCGCGAGCTGTGCGTCGTCGCGAGCGTGCGATGGAGCGCGCGCGACGAGGCCGACGACGTCGACTCCGCCGACGACGCGTCGTCGGCGGCGTCCGCGAGCGCGGAGTGGACGCTCGTCGGCGACGGCGTCGCGCAGTGGATGCCGACGTTCGCGTCGAACGCCGCGTTGTCCGCGGAGGCGCTGTCGCTGTGGGCGACCATCGCGTCGTCGAGGCTGACGCCGCCGATGACGCTGCCCGCGAAGTTTTGGAAGCTTCCTCCGCTGAGCACGACCGCGGAGGACGCGCCGTCGACGACCGCGCTCGAGACGTTCGCGAACGCCGCTCGCGGCGACGGCGGCGGCGGGCTCTCGCGCCGAGAAGGGTGGCACTCCGGGAGAATATTCTGGGCGCTGCGTCGACTACAACCGCCCGCGAGCGCGGATCGGATATCGTTCTATCAGCGGCGAAGCGCGGCCGTGGATCCCGGCGCGGGGCCTAGCGCGATGCGCGCGGTCGTCGCCGCCGTGCGCGCGACGCTTCTCGGCGCGGCGGCAGATCCCGTCGACGACGCGTTCGCGGAGTCGACGTCCGCGCGCGAGTGGCTCGAGCGCGCGAAACCGGGATCAGACGAGTGGGCGCTCGAGGAAGACCTCGCCGCGATGGGCTCGCGCGCGGCGCCGGAACTGCGCGTCGTGGGCGAAGAAGAGGACGCGGACGACGCGAGGCGCGCGCTCGGCGCGAGCGTCGTCCCCGGAGAGGGCGTCGCCGCCGCGCTCGCGGAGGGCGCGGCTTTCCTCGCGGAGACGCTCGCGGCGATGGCGTCGACGACGCCTGTTTCCGCGATTCGGATTTCGACCGTCGCGGTCGACGCCGCGGCCGCGGTGTTCTCCGCCGCGACGGCGAAGAGAATCACGCTCGATGCCGGCGCGAGGAGAGACGCGTGGATATCTCTCGTCGCCGCCGCCGCGGAGACGCTTTCTTCCGCGGCAGCCGCGCTTCGCGACGCGTCCGCCGTCGTCTTCAAGGGCGACGACGGGAACCCCGGCGTCTCGGGGTTTCATCTCGCCGCGCTGGACGACGTGCAGCAGCTCGCGGTCGTCCTGAAACGCGCGGAAGGCGCGGGATTATTACACGAATCCGGACCCGGGAGCTTACAAAGCGCCGCGGAGGACGTGCTCGCCGCGGTCGCCGCCGTCGCGTCCGACGCGGTCGACTCCCCGGAGATCGCCGGCGTCTTCGCCGACCGCGGCGGCGGCGACCGCGGGCGCGCCAGCGGCGGCGGCGGCGGCGAGACCCAGGACCTCTTCGACGACGACCTCGACATCCCCTCCGCCGGCGGCGGCGGCACGCAGGGCGGGTTCCAAATGACGCAGGCTGTGATGACGCAGGCGGTCTTGACGCAGTACGCGTCGCAGCTGGGCTCGGGCTCGGGCTCGGGCGGGACGCAGCACGGCGCGGGGGCGACGATGGACGCCCCCGCGAACGCGTCCGACGCCACAGCGCGCGCGGCGCTGTCCGCGCTGGGCGCGCTGGGGACGACGTTTCCCGCGGCGTCCGTCGCCGCCGCCGCCGCGATTTTGAAACGCGCGACGTTTTCCGAGATCGACCCCGACGCCGAAGGCGGCAGCGAGCAGCTCACCGTCAAGCCCGGGCTCGAGGGCGTCGTCGACGCCGCCGCGAGCGTCCTGTGCGCGCGCGCGGGCGTCGACGCGTCGGACGAGACGACGGAGCACGGCGAACGCGGCCCAGCCGCCGCCGCGGGTGCGTCGCTCGCCGTCGCCGCGCTCGAAGCCGCGCTCGTCGGCCCCGGCGGCGGCGCGGACGACTCCGGCGCGAGCGAGGCGCGGCGCGCGTGGCTGCTGTCGCAGGCGACGTCGCTCGCGCGCGGCGTGAAGAGTCGTCGCGAGCTGCTGAGACGATCGGACGCGGCGGGGGGATGGCGCGGGAAATTCCCCTCCGCCGCGGCGGCGGAGGCGGCGGCGAAACGCGCCGGGCGCGTCCGCCGCGACCACGCCGCGGAGATGGTCGAGGCCGCGGAGACGGCCGCGATGTTCCCGCGCCTGCGATACCTCGTCGAAGACATCGCCGGGCTGCCGGACTGCCAGGAGCTCGACAGAACGAAAGTCACGGACGCGAGCGCGTTCGCGCCCGCGTCGCTTCGTTCGCCAGCCTCTCGCGTCGCGCTGACGCGAACGATTCGAACGCTGCTCGAGCTCGACACAGACGTCTTCCAGCCGCACTTTGGCGTCGCGCTGACGTCGATGCTGACGGACGTCTCGGGCGTCGTCCGGCGCGCCGCGGGGAGAGAGATGTCGATCGTGTTATCGTTATTCGACGGCGTAGATCAGCCGTTTATTTTTCGCGACCGCGTCGCGACGCGGCTCGCGTTGCACGCCGCCGCCGCGTTGCCGGGGGATAACATCCCGTCGCCTCCGACGAAAGCGCTCGACGACGCGCCGCGCGCGGGGAGCACCGGCGGCGGCGAGATGTCCGCCGCGGCCAAGGCGAGAGCCGCGGAGGCGGCCAGGACACGCGGGGACGAATACGAAGAAGGCGCGGACGACGCCGCCGACGCCGCCGCCGACGGCGGCGGCGGGGAGTCGCCGCCGTACGGCGGCGCCGCGGCGGCCGCGGCCGCGTCTCGATGCGTCACGGAAACATCCATCCTCGCGCTCGGACGCGTCGCGTGCGCGTGCCCCGCGGTGGAGTCCGCGTGCGTGTTCCTCCTCGCCGCGCACTGCGCGGCGACGACGCTGACGACGACGAACGAAGAACGAAACGACGCCGCCGGCGCGCACGCGCGGCTGTGCGCGGAAGTCCTGACGCGACTCGCGACGTCGCTCGGGTACCCGTCTCGACGCGCGTTCGTCAAACGCCACGCGCGGTCCATCGGCGCGCTGTGGATGCGTGCCGGTCTGTCCGTCGCCGCGCTGCTCGCCGTGCCGGACCTCCTCGCGTTGGGGGAGGAGGACGGACGCGTCGGGGGCGCCGCCGCCGACGCCGGCGACGCCGACGCCGACGCCGCGTCCGCGTCGCTCGCGAAGGCGTGGGCGCCGTTCGTCTTACCCGCCGCCGCGCTCGCCGGGGACGTCGCCGCGACGCGCGCGCTGGAAGACGCCGCGCGCGTCGAGCGCGGCGATCTCGTCCGCGAGCACCTCGCGCCGATCTTCGCGCAGCTGCACGCGTTGTCTACGTGCGAATCCGAGCAGCGAAGGCACGAGAAAACCGCCGCGGTCGCGGCGTTACACGGGACGATTCTCGCGAGCGCCGGCGGCGGGACGCTCGACGCGCGTCTGTTCCGCAAGCTCACCGACATCGCCGCGGAGATGACGCTTCTCGCGCAGCCGTCGGACGATGCCGACGACGCCAGCGTCGACGTGGGCGCGGACGGCGAAGACGTCGACGACGTCCCCGCGATCGCGTCGCTGACGCCGCCGTACCTCTCGACGAGGGAAGTCGTCCGCGCCGGCGAGTTGCTGCCGTCGCGTTTCAGTAAAATCACCGCGCGACGAAAATCCGAAGGCGTCGTCCTGAGCGGCGCGGCGTCCGCGGCGGAGACGCGCGCGTCCAACGCGATGTGGGAAGGCGACCGCCCGTATCGCTGCGTCTCCGCGCTGCGCGCCGACCTCGACGGCGCCGCGCACGCGCGGCACCGACGGCGCGGCCTCGCCGGCGTGGAGGCTTTGACGCGGTTGCTCGGTCCGGAGGCGCTCCGTCCGGACGTCGCGCGGTCGCTGTGCCACGTCCTTCTGCCGCACGTCGTCGTCCGAGGCGTCGTCGGCGAAACCGCGACGCGGCTGCTTCGCGCGCTCGTGGGCGGACCGATCGCGAAGAACGACTGGAGCGCTGTCCCGGGCGGCGCGGACGGTCTGGGCGCGGAAGCGCTCGCGGATAACTTGCAGCCGATCGCGTCCACGCTCGCCGCCGCCGCGGAGGGCGGCGGCGCCGCGGCGGCGTCGCTGCTCACGGACCTCGTCCACGGCGCGGGGGCGACGTCGCAGGCGAAGGTGCTTCGACTCGCCGCGCAAGCGTTGACGCCGCTGCCGCGTCTGGACGCGCACGTGCGGATGACGCGCGCGACGGCGATGCCGACGCGATTGAGAGTGCTCGTGGATCGCGTGCCGCGTTTGCCGCCGCGGCTGCGGCGGCTCGCGATGCGCGACGCCGTCAACGAAGCCGTGGAGAGGCGCGGGGAGATCGTCGCCGGCGGCGCGAGCGCCGCCGCGGACGCGTGGCGGCTCGCCGCGCTCGCGGTCGAGGGCGGGGACGAGACGCAGACTGCGCGAGTCGGCGAGTTACTCGCCGCGTTGGGGCCGTCCGCGAGAGAAGACGACGACGACGACGACGACGACAAAAACGGCGCCGCCGCCGGCGGCGGCGGCCGATCCGGCGGCGGCGCCGTGGACGAGCAAGGGATGCGGAAACGCCGCGGCGGCGACGCCAAGGACGCGACGCGCGGCTGCGCCGGCGCGCACGGCGCCGCGGCCGCGGACCCGAACGACCCCGCGCTCGCGGCCGCAGTGCTCCGACGTCTGTCCTACCTCCTCTGCGACGCGTCTCACGCCGTCGCCGACGCGGCGGCGGAGACGGCGAGGCTCGTGCTCGCCGCGCGAATCTCACGCGCGGCGCTGACGAAGCTCTCGCCGCTCGAGCGCGCGTACTTGTCCCCGCTCGCGCCGTCCCAGAGCGTTCCCGCCGCGGACGCGGAGTGCGCGGCGCTGGAGAAGGTTGCGAAAGCGATCGGGGACGCGAAGGGGGAGGCGTCGATCGAGGACGCGAGCGCGTGGATCCCCCCGCCCGCGAAGACGTCGCGCGCGGGCGGCGGCGGCGGCGGCGGCGGCGGCGCGCGAGTCAAAGCCGCGTCCGAGCAGCGTCGCCACGACGCGTGGCTCAAGCGCGTCGCCGGCGCGCTTCTCATTCACTGCCACGCGCCGCTGCTGAAGCTCTCGAGGGCGACCGCGGCGAGCCACGCGCCGCTCGCGGAGCTCCTCCTGCCGGCGGCGCTCGCGGACGTCGCGGCGAATCACCCGGAGGGCGGCCGCGTGCACGTCGCGGTATCCGACGGCGTGAAGGCGTGCCTGGATGCGGACGGCGGCGGGTGCGCGCGCGTGTCGAGAGCGCTGCTCGCGGCGTTGGACGCCATGCGCGCGCGCCGCGTCGCGGTGTTGCAAAAGCCCGGCGTCGTCGTTCGCGCGGGCGGCGGCGGCGGCGGCGGCGGCGGCGGGGAGAAAAGCAAGGCGAGATCGCCCGAGGCGTGGCGCCGCGTGTACTGGGTCGACGTGGACTACCTCGCCGCCGCGGCCGCGGCGTTGCGCGCGCGCGTCCCTCTGACCGCGGCGCTGCTCGTCGAAACCTGGCTCGAGGACGCGAACGGGACGGTGTCGTTAGACGACGCGGCCGCCGCCGTGGCGGCGGTGGATCGCGAGCGCGCCGGCGCCGGCGCCGGCGCCGGCGCCGCGCAGCCGACGTTCGTCGCGACCGAGGAGGGCGCGCCGACGCACGTGAAGCTCCTTCTCGAAGCCCAGGCCGGGACCGCGGAACCCGACGGGATCTACGGCCTCCTGCGCTCGCACGCGCTGCCCGTGCAGCTGCGGCTGTACGAGCACGAGGAAGCGTGGGGCCAGGCGCTGACCGGGCACGATTTAACGTCTCGCGCGGCGTTCGGCGGCGGCGGCGGCGGCGGCGCGTCCGGGTCGAATCTGCGGCTTCTCGAGACGCTTCGAAAGATGGGATGTCTGCACGTCCTCGACGTGTACGCGCGGTCGCTCCCGCCCGCGGAGGCGGCGTCGCCGGAGGTGTCCGAGGTCCGGTTTGAAGCCGCGTGGCGAGCGGGGCAGTGGGATTTGCCCCCGGCGGACGCGGGCGCGGGCGCGGGCGCGGCGGCGGCGGCGGCGGCGGCGGCGGCGGCGGGGGACGCGGAGGGCGTCTCCTCCTCCGGGTTCCACAAGGGCGTGCACGCGGCGTTGTCGTCGCTCCGTCTCGGCAACGCGGCCGCGGCGGCGACGCGTTTGGACTCTATCCACAGCGCGCTCGTCAGGCTCGCCGTCGTCGAGGGCGCGGAGGCGGAGGAAGTCGCGCGCGCGGCGGTCGTCCGCCTTCGAATGCTCGACGACGTCTCCGACGCCGCGTCGCTGTGGTCCGCGTTTAAATCTGGGACGACCCCGGCCTCTTCACTCGGCGACCGCCGCGCGGACGCCGCGAGCGGGAACGCGTCGAGAGCCGCCGCGCAAGCCGCGCGCAGCCTGCGCGCGGCGTGGAGGAAGCGCATCGGGACGCTCGCGCAGAGAAACTACCGACTCGCGGAGCCCCTGCTCGCGCTGCACGGCGTCGTCTTACGCGAGCTCGGCGATCGCGAGTCGCTCGCCGCGCACCTCGCGGAGACGGCGTGCCTCGCGCGCGAGGCTGGAAACGCCGCGGAGGGCCTCCGGAGTTTGCACCAGCTCCGCGTTCTCGCCGCGTCGAGCGCATCGAGCGGCGGCGTCGTCGTCGCGGACGTCGCGCCCGGCGCGACGGACGCGAACGGCGAGCGCGGGGACGAGGACGACCCTGGAAATTGGGCGTCGCATCCGATGTCGTCGCCGCTCGCGCGGTGGCGGCTCGAGGAGGCGAAGTTGCTGTGGGCGTGCGACCGCTCGCAGATGGCGATCGGGCTCGGGAAGCATCTCATGGAGACGATCGCGCCGGGCATCGCGGGCGCGATCGCGGCGACGGAGGGCGACAGCGCGAAGCTCAGCGCGGCGATGACGTCCGGCGGCGGCGGCGGCGGCGGAAACAAAAGCCGCGGCAAGAGCGTCGACGCCGTCTCCTCCTCCTCCTCCACCGCGCTCATCCCCATGCAAGACCCGTCGTTCTACGACGCGATGTCGCAGGTATCGGAGTGGCAGTCCGCGACGCGCACGGAGTCGAGCCGCGCGATTTTGAACGACCACCTCGGCGTGGTCATCTCCGTGAACGCCGCGGTCGGGATGCGACGCAAAGGCGGCGACCTGCCGCTTCCCGCGTCCTCGAGAGGCGTCGTCCCGTCGTTCGCGAGCCTCATGCGACTCTTACGGCGCGTGCACTTCCGCCTCGGGCAGTTCTCCGACGGTCTGTACACGCAGTCCGAGGAGCGGTTGAAGTCGCCAGAGTGGGCGCAGAGCGAGAAGCTGCGCGCGAGGAACGAGGAAGAGCTCAACGCGTTGAAGAAGGAAAAGTCGGAAAAGAAGCAGCGGCTCAGCCGCGGCTCCGGCTCGCTGTCGCGCGAGGAAGCGTCCGCGCTCGAGGAGGAGACGAAGATGCTCCACCGGCGCATTTACCCTCTCGAGAAACAAGTCCTCCTGGACCGCGAGGAGGTGAACTTCATCCTGAACGAGCGCGTGAAATGGCTGATCACGGCGTTGCAAGCGTACCGACGCTGCATCGAAGCCGGCGCGTCCGGGGCGGACCCCGAGGGCGGGGACGACCAGAAGATCGTGTTCCGAATCATCGCGATATGGTTCAGCATCTGCGGCCGCGCGGACGGCGGCGCGAACGCCCCGACGCACGTCGGCGACGCCGCGATGCTCGTGAACCAAGTCAACGACGAGGTCATGAAACTCGTGCAGCGGCAGTCGGTGCCGTCGTCCAAGTTTTTGGCGCTCGCGTATCAAATCTGCGGCCGGCTGGGGACGGCGCCGTCGGAGGGGAACGAGTTCCCCACCGTGCTGCGCGCGCTCGTGGATCGAATGACGTCGGACCATCCGTACCACACGCTGTACCACGTCCACGCGCTGTTTCGCGGGGATCAAGTCGGAGGAAGCGGCACGAACGTCACGATGCCGCGGGAGAAGATCAACGCCGCCGCGGACGTGTTGCGCGCGTTTCGAAAGAAATCCAATCACCACGCGAACGTCGTGAAGCAGATGGACCGCATGATCGAGGCGTACATCGCCCTCGCGCGGCACTCCGTGGAGCCCGGGAGGTCCGGCGGCTCCCAAGGCGGCGGCGGCGCGAGCGGGTTCCCGATACCGTCCGCGTGCAAGAAGCGGTCGCTGTCGAATTTACATCTCGTCCCCGTGATCACCGCGTCGATGCCGATCGATCCCACCCTCACGTACAAGGAAGGGACGTTTCCGCACTTTGTAAACTTCGGCGACACGTGTAAGCTCGTCGGCGGAATCAACCAGCCGAAGCTCGTGGAAGCCCTCGGGAGCGACGGGCGCGTGTACAAGCAGCTCGCGAAAGCCGGGAACGACGACTTGCGGCAAGACGCCGTCATGCAGCAGCTGTTCGGCGTCGTGAACCGACTCCTCGCCGACGACGGGGCCACCCGCGCGCGGCGTCTGAGGGTCGGGACGTACCGCGTCGTGCCGTTCACGCCCGCCGCGGGCGTTCTCGAGTGGGTTGACAACACCGCCCTGCTTTCGGAGTACCTGTTGGGGTCGCAGAGCAGCGTAGGCGGGATCAAGGGCGCGCACGAGCGGTACCGGCCGCAGGATTGGAAGAGCCGCGAGTGCCGCGATAAGCTCGCGGCGTGTCACACGCGGGAGGACCTCAGGGCGACGTTCGACAAGGTGTGCACGAAGTTCAAGCCGGTGATGCACCACTTCTTTCTCGAGAATTTCCCGACGCCGCAGCTGTGGTACGAGAAACGGCTCGCGTACACGCGTTCCGTGGCCGTGAACTCCATGGTCGGCTACGTCATCGGTCTCGGCGACCGGCACTCGTCGAACATCCTCATCGACAAGGAGACCGCGGAGATGGTGCACATCGACTTGGGGGTCGCGTTCGAGCAAGGCAAGTGTCTAAAAACGCCCGAACAGGTACCGTTTCGCATGACCCGCGACGTCGTCGACGGCATGGGCGCGTGCGGCGTCGAAGGCGTCATGCGGCGCTGCTGCGAAGAGACCCTGAGGGTGTTGCGCGCGAACAAAGACGCGCTCACGACCATCGTCGCGGTGTTGATCCACGACCCGGTGCTCAAGTGGACGGTGTCCCCGGAACGCGCGAATCAGCGGCAGCGCGACGACGACGACGACGAGATGCGCGGCGGCGTGGGCGTGGGCGGCGGCGTGAACGGCGGCGGCGGCGGCGGCGCGGCGGCCGCGCCGGCGGAGGGTAACTTGGACGCAGAGCGCGCGTTGATGCGCGTGTCGCAAAAATTGGACGGCTACGAGGGGAGCGAACTTCGCAGCGTGGAAGGGCAGGTGCAGCAGCTGCTGCAGGACGCGCAGGATTTGGATTACCTGTCGCAGATGTACGCGGGGTGGGCCGCGTGGGTGTGAGGTGAAACGATTCGACGGACGGATGACGCGACGGAAGACGACGTAGAAGATAGAAAATAGAGTTGAGATTGAAGACGAAGTAGAACGACTGCAGCGACTAACAACGATCTGACAGTCACTCTCGCGGGCGCGCGGCGCCGCCCGTCGGGACCGATGGACGTCGCCGCGCTGAAGGTGGTGGAGCTCAGGGCGGAGCTGAAGAAGCGCGGGCAGCCGACGACCGGGCGGAAGGCCGAGCTCGCCGCGCGGTTGCGAGCGCACCTGGACGCGAAGGCGACGACGACGACGACGACGACGACGACGAAGGCGAAGGCGAAGGCGTCGAAAGCCGAACGCGCTCCGACCGCGCGGCCGCCGGCGCCGCGCCCGAAGCGGCGCGCGCTGCGGACGTGGGTCAAAGTCGTCGCGCCCCTTCTCGTCGCGATCGCGCTGGAGGCGTCCCACGGTCTCCTCGAGACGTTCGTCGCGTGGCAGCACGACTACTTCGCCGTCGGGGTGGATCCGTGTTCGGGCGCAGAGTACGACGTCGCGATCGTCCTCGGGCACGACGTGATGCCGAACGGCGACGTGTCCCCGCCGCTCGCCGCGCGCGTGGACGCCGGCGTGAAGTTATTCTGCGAGGGGACGGCGAAGAATCTTCTCTTCAGCGGCGCATCGGGGGGCGACCCCGCGGCGACCATCTCGGAGGCGAACGCCATGATGAACCACGCGCTGCGCAGGGCGAAGGCGCTCAAGTGCGAGAGGCCGACGACGCCGGCGTTTAAAGTCGACACGCGCTTGTACACTCGAGGGAGCTTCCTGTTGCGCGACAGCAAAGGGAACGAGCTGCGGATGAGCGAGCGTCACGGCGGGTGCGAGGGGCAGGACTTGGACTCCGGGTGCGCGCCGTTTCGGTGGGTCATGGAGGAGAGCAGCACGTCCACGCGAGAAAACGCGATTTACGCGCTGACGGAATGCGGGAAACGAAACTGGACGAAAGTCGCGGTGGTGACGAACCGGTTTCATCAGTGGCGCGCGGACGGCGCGTTTCACGTGGTTCGCGTGGAGATATCGCCGATCGCGAGCGGGATGGAGAATGACCCGTGGATTCGGACGCGGACGATTCGGATACCGCGAGAGGTGGAGTCGGCGACGATGTTTCCGCCGCTGCGAGACGGCTTCGTCGCGAGGTTCAGGGAGCTCTGGAGGGCGCAGTACAACGTCGCGCGGGAGGTGGCCGCGATCGCAAAATACAATCTGTGGCGGTGGGTGTAGAGTAGCCCTACGACGTCCTACCGCGGTCGTCGTGTAGTCGTAGTCTTTAGGTTTCTAATTCTAAAACGTTCGCGAGGCGCGAGGAGTTTGCTTCCTCCGCCGTCGCGATCGTCGGTCGGAACTTTGTTCTCCGCTTACCGCGCGCGCGCGGCGCTTCACGGCGGCCGCTCGCCGCGCGTCAGGTGCCTGTCCGGATTGAACCGCGTCACCTCCATCTCGTTCACGCTCAGCCGCTTCAGGCACTCCGGGTCCAGAAAGTCCGCGTCCCCTCCCGCGACGTCCAACGTCGCGAACACCAGCCTCTTAGGGCCGTTCCATACAAAAACAGTTCACCGGTCAGTTGAAAGTAGACGCGATCAAATGTTGAAACCGAGCGATGGGTGAAAAACTTTTGTATAGAACGCACCTTGTTCACCTGCACGCACAGCCTCGACGCGGCTTGCACTTCGATCCACCGCGAGTCCTTCTCGAGCTCCCCTCCCTCCCCGAACACCCCCGACGCGCGGGAGACGATCGCGCTCGACGGCTTCACGACGACGCAGCAGTCCGAGTGCACGAGCGAGGGGTGGTTGCGATACAACACGAGATCTGCGCCGTACTGAGGGTCGTTCCATACAAGCGAGTGTCGGGGTGGAGTTGAAAGGCGTCAGTCGGACTTGAAAGGCGTCGAGGGCGGGGATTGAAACCGTGGGGTGGGCGGAGAGAGACGACGGCAAAAGTCCTTAAGAAACGGCGTTCACCACGAGAACGCGGTCGTATGGGGACCAGTGTATAGAACGCACCTGCAGCCCGCTTCGCGGGAGCCACCCGGCGGAGCGGAAGTGTATCTGCGACGCCGCCGCGGCGACGAACCGCGGCGCCGCGATCGCGGCGTTCACGCCGGACATCCCCGCGGTGAGCAGCGCGCGCCAGAGCTCGTCGATCGTCAGCGGCGTCAGCGACGGCGGCGGCGGCGCGTTTCGCTCCGGGTTTTGGATTTGGTTTTCGGCGCCGTCGGCGGCATCGTCGGCGGCGTCGCGCGGCGCGTGCACGGTGAGACTCCCGAGGCACCACACGACGTAAAACGCCTCCTCGGGCGACAGCCTCACGATCGGATCGTCGTCCGCCGAATCGCCGCCGCGCTCGTCGCCGACGACGTTTCGAAAGAAGCACGGCGCGCCTCGCCCCGAGCTGCCGCGCGCGCGGCGTCCCAAGCACACGCGCTCCAAGAGATAGGCGAGCTTTCGCGCGCATCGCAGCCACACCGCGCCGCGGTGCAAGACCCCGTGAAGGTCGCACGCGGACAGCACGCGCAGGCACTCCGCGGGGGAGGGCTGCTTCGCCGCGGCGCGTCGCTTCCCGCGCTTGAAGTGCACCCTCGTGTCCGCGACGGGGGGCATCGCGATCGACGATCGAGGTCGAGATGCTACTCACCGTCCCGTCGTCGAAGGATCCGTCCCTCGCGCGCCGTCGTCGTCGCCGAACGGGGAGTCGTACCCCGGCGGTATCGGGTCGCCGAGTTTCCAGTTCCTGAGATGCTCCGGGAGCGTCGCGCGGAGCCTCGCCTCTTCCTCCTGCGGTCGCGACGAGGGGGAGGCGCGGCGTGAGATCGCGAGGGACGACGAGGACGACTGGAAGAATCGTCGTTCGCGCGTAGTGGGACGAAGCGCGAAGGACGACGACGGCGCGCACCTCGAGCTCCCTGAGCTGCGCCTCCGCCGCTCGCTTCGACTCCTCGAGCGTCTCCTGCTCGATCCTCAGCGCCTCCTCGACCTGCTCGCGCGGCAGCGTCGCGAGCTCTTCCAAGGACGGGAGGTCGGCTTGGAGCGGCGGACGTGCCGGGGCGTCGCGCGAGCGCTTCATGGAGTGTGTGTGTGTTATTTCAAGTCTCCGTGACGTGCATGCTGGAGTGATGCTTTTTTCGAGTCTGGCTGGGGTTCGTCTCAAATGTGTCGAGTCACACATTTACAAGCGCGCGACTAAGCTAGGGGGTCATCCATCCCGCCCGCCGCTAACCCCCGGTCCCCGCCTCAGTCGTCGCATCTCAGTCATCACATCTCTCACTCGCACTCACTTGAACTCAATCGTGCTCGTCGCGCCGCCAGAACGCATCGCCGCCTGTCGCTTCGCGCGCGCGGCGAGCCGCTTTTCGTGCGCGCGTCGCTGCGCGTCGATCTTGGTCTGAGGTGCGTTCCATACAAAGCGACGTCGGGGTGGAGTTGAAAGGCGTCAGTTGGCGTTGAAAGACGTCGAGGACGGGGATTGAAAGCGAGGGGCGGGTGGAGAGAGACGACGGGAAAAGTCCTTAAGAAACGGCGTTCACCACGCTGACGCGGTCGTATGGGGACCAGCGTAAAAACGCGCCTGAGGGTTCAACGCGCCGCCCGGCCGCTTATACTCCCACAGCGCCCACGCGCCGGCGCCGAGGAGGATGAAGAGGCCGGTCTGCGACGGCGCGCCGCCGTCGCCGCCGGGCTCCCAGCCCTCGTCGTCGCCGTCGTAGTCGTCGGGGGGCAGCCCGTCGCCGCCGTAGCCGAATTTTCTCTGGTCTTCGTTTTCCATGCGAAGCGGCGCGGCGCCGGGGCCGCGCATCCCGGAGGAGCCGCCGCCGCTGCGAAGCGAGGGAGAAGGGGAACGTCGCGATGGATGGATGTCAGATGTCATGTGGTGTTCACGCCGACGCGGCGAAGAGGGAACGATAGGTGGCGCGCTGTGGACGACGCGCGTCGGTCGACGTCGTCGTCATCGCGGTCGCGTCAGGTCGGATAGAGAAAAGAACCCTAGCCGGTCCGTGTCGGAGCGGCCCGCGAGATGCGCCCGCCGTCGACGACGCGGACGCGCGCGCGAGCGACGCGCGAGCGACGCGGGACGAGGAGGACGCGCGCACCTCGGGAATCCGCGGGGCTTGTCCGCGTCGTCGTCCTTCGGCTTGCGTCCCGCGCCGGCCATGGACACGGGGCGGAGCGCGACGCGCGACGACGACGACGACGACGACGGCGAGGAACGCTGCTTCCTCGCGACGGGGGAGGCGTGGCACGCGCATCCGGGCGCGCACGCCTTCCGCGCCGCGGCGACGCCGCGGCAGAGCGAGAGCGTGGACGCGACCGTGGACATCGTCGGCGCGGTTCGGGCGAGGGCGGGAGCGAGCGAGACCGAGTGCGAGGCGGCGCGACGACGCGAGGCGCGGCGTCGATGCGTCGAATGGAGTGCGCTGACGATGACGCTTTTTTCGGCGATCACTCGACGAGCGAACAACGCAACGCAACGCAACGCCGAGATCCTCAGATCCGCGCTGCTACGCACTGCTCCCCGCGCGCCGACGGCGACCATGGCGCCCACGTAGACCCGCCACCAGCCCCCTCCTCGGGTGACGTCGAGAGCGCGACGCCGGCATGGGCGTCAAAGGCCTGTGGACGCTCCTCGAGCCCGCGGGTCGACGCGTGAACGTCGAGGCGCTGCAGGGGCGAAAGGTGGCGGTCGACGCGTCCATCTGGCTCGTGCAGTTCGTCAAGGCGATGCGCGACGAGCGCGGAGACATGCTCCCGAACGCGCACCTCCTCGGGTTCTTCCGGAGAATTTGCCGGCTGCTCTACCATCGCATTCGCCCGGTGTTCGTGTTCGACGGCGCGACGCCAGTCCTCAAGTACAACACGACGCGCGCTCGGCGACGCGTGCGCGATAACGACCAAGCGCGGATGAAGCGCACCGCGGAGAAGCTTCTGCTGAACACCATGAAAGCGTCCGCGCTGAAGCAAGCGCTGAACGCGCCGTCGCGCGGGGGCGGCGAGGGGAACGCTGAGAAGGTCGCTATGAGCGAGATAGACGACGACGACGACGGCGACGGCGCCGCGCTCGTGGACTTGACGAAGGAGGCGGCGGAGGAGGAGGAGGACGACGGCGAATGGAACGCGGAAAACGAATACGAATACGAAGAAGAAGAAGAAGAAGACTCAGAGGAGGAGGAGGAGGAGGAGATGATGATCCCCGACGACGACGACGTCGACCCCGCGGTCTTGGCGTCGTTGCCGCCCTCCGTGCAGATGGAGGTAATGCTCAAGATGCGCGAGAAGCGCGTCGCGGATAACCGAGAAAAGTTTCAATCCGCGTCGGGAAAGATGGCGGACTTTAGCGCGCTGCAGATGAGCACGTACCTCAAGTCCACGAAGCTCAAGCGCGAGATGGAGTCCGTGATCAAAGGCACCGGCGGCGGCGGCGGCGGCGGCGGCGGCCACGCCGGCGGCGAGCTCGCGCTCGTAGACGGCGGCGCGGACGGCGGCGCGGCCGGGGACGAGCCGGCGTTGAGAGGCGCGCGCGTCGCCGGGGCGCACGACAGGGAATTCATCTTCCGCAAGCCCGCGTTCGGGGACGCCGCGGCCGCCGCGGCGCCGAGTAACATCGACATGTTCTACCCCAAGCGGCCGAGCGAGTGGGGGTGGGGGAGCGGCCCCGGGCGAGGCCGCGGGATCGGCGCGGGGGGGAGAGGACGGGGACGCGCGCGCGGGTACGGCGCGAACGCGCCGCTGCGGGCGCCGCGAGAGCGATTCTTGCTGTCCGGTCTGCACGAGGTGCTTCCGACGCCGACGGTCGCGGGGACGATCGCGGAGACGCCCGTGATGCCGGTGGATCAGCGCGCGGGGAACGACGGGAAGGCGTCGCTCGATCTGCACATCACGTTCGACGCGGACGAGGTTTTGAAGAGCGGCGGGATCGACCCTCTGTTCGCGGAGGACGGCGACGACGACGGCGGCGCCGCCGCGGCGACGCGATCCGAACCCGCGCCCGAGGCTGCCACCGCGCCGGCGGCCGCGTGCGCGGACGACGACGACGACGACGAGTGGGAGGACGTCGTCGACGAGGTCGAGGTCGAGGACGCCGTGGAGGAGGAGGTTCAGGAGGTTGAGGAGGACTGGGAAGAGGAGGAGGACGAGGAGGTGGTGGAGGTGGAGGAACTCCCTCCGCCGCGCGAGCCGCCGGGGGTCGGCGGGGGCGCGCAGGCGCTGTCGCGCAAGGACGTCTACTCCATCGGACACGGGTTCCTGAAAGGACGCAGCCTGGGTCAGTGGGACGCGGACGACGCCGCGCCCCCCCCCGCCCCCGGCGGCGGCGGCGGCGGCGACGACGACGGCGGCGTCGACGACGGCGAACTCCCGGCGTCGCTCCGCGCGGCGCTGAAAGCGGTCGACGCGCTGCCGTCCGCGCTGAACCCGGTCCGAAAGGTGAAGATCGACCCTAAGTCGGAAGCGCGCGAGCCGGAGATCGCGCCCGCGGCGCCCGCGCCCGAGACGACGCGAATTAAGACGGTCGCGGAGAAGGACGAAGAGGAGGACGTTCGAGCGGCGATAGCGGCGTCGTTGAAGACGGAACCGTCCGTCGCGGCGGCGCGCGCGGACGACGTCGTCGTCCTCGACTTCGACGACGGCGAGAAAGCAGCAGCAGAAGAAGACAAAGAAGAATACAAAGAAGAAGAAGCTGAAGTCGCCGCGGCCGAGGTCGTCGAGGTCGACGTCGACGCGAAGGACGAGAAGACGGACGGCGCGCTGAACGCGTCGTTTTTAGAAGAGACGTCGCCGCCGCCGTCGTCGCCGTCGCCGTCACCGCCGCCGCGCGAGACGCCGACGGAGGAGGAGGAAGTAGAACTAGCAGAAGAAGTAGAAGAGGAAGTCGTCGAGGAAGAGGAGGAAGAGGAGGAGGGCGGGGAGGAAGACGAAGCGCTCGACGAGCCTCCGAGCCCCGGGGCTGCGCGCGCGGCGGCTCGACGCGAAGAAGCCGCGGCTGCGGCGGCGCGCGAAGAAGCCGCGCGCGCGGCTTCCGACGCGATCGGCCCGGTGTCGCTTCTTCCCCCACTCGGCGCGGACCCGATCGTGTTCAAGACGCTGCGCGACTTCGAGCGCGCGGCGGCGCGCACGCGCGAAGAGTACCCGCCGTACCTGCCCCCCGAGCACGTCCTCGAGACGACGCCCGCGTTCGTGGAGTGCGACGGGCGGAGGTTCGACGCGTGCGCGCCCGTCGCGGAGTCTCTCGCCGGCATCGCCGCGGCGATCAGAAACGCTCCGCGTCCGCGCGTTACCTCCGGCGTCGCGACGACGCGCGGCGACGACGACGAGGGCGACGTCGATGACGCCGCGCTGCTCGCCGCGGCGGAGCGCGCCGAGGCCGAGGCTGCGAACCGTCTGAGGCTCGAGCGGCTCCTGAGCCAGACCGAGGTCGAGCGCGAGGTTTTGACCGGCGAACACGCGAAGGCTCGACGGGGCGCGGACCCCGGGAACCTCCACGAGATGCACGCGGAGGTTCAGCAGCTTCTCACGCTCTTTGGCATTCCGTACATCATCGCGCCGCAGGAGGCGGAGGCGCAGTGCGCGTGGCTTGACCGAGAGGGTTTCGTGGACGCGGTGATAACGGACGACAGCGACGCGTTTCTTTTCGGCGCGAAGACGATTTACCGCAACGTCTTCGAGAGCAAAAAGTACGTCGAGTTTTACGACGCGAACAGGGTCGACGCGGACCTCGGTTTAGACCGCGCGAAGATGGCGCAGCTCGCGTTGCTGTTGGGGTCGGACTACACCGAAGGCGTCACCGGCGTCGGGATCGTGAACGCGCTCGAGGTTGTGTTGAACTTCCCGGGCGTGGAAGGGCTGACGAAATTCGCCGAGTGGGTGGGCGAGTCCGAGTTCACGGGGAAAGTACCGAAGACGCTCGCGCTGCCCGCGTCGAAGGGCAAAGGCGACGGAAAGAAGACGAGCGCGGGCGACGGGCCCGACGACGACGACGACGACGACGACGACGAGCCGGCGGCGATCAGAGAGTTCAAGCTGAAGCATCGCACGCTGAAAAAAGCATGGGAGCTCCCGCGCGACTTCCCGTCCGAGAGAGTCCTCGACGCGTACGCGAACCCGAGCGTGGACGCGTCGCGCGAGAAGTTCGAGTGGGGCGAACCCGACCTCGACGCCCTGCGGCTCTTCTGCGGCGAACACTTCGCGTGGCGGCCGACGCAGACGGACGATCTCTTACTTCCCGTGGTGAAGATGTGGGAGACGAGCGATAAGCAGAGCCGGATCGACTCGTTCTTCGCCGCCGCCGCGAGCGCGAACGTCCCGGGGTTTAACCAGCGGTTCTCGAAGGTGCGGAGCGCGCGCGTGCAGAGGGCTATCGCGGGGCTCACGGGGAAGCCGCTGGACGAGGAGATCGCGCTCGCGGAGGAGGACGACGCGAGCGAGAAGAAGAAGAAGAAGAAGCCGAGGCGGGGGAAGAAAACGGCCGAGGATCTGGCGTTGACGTCGAATGAAGTAGGGAACGTCGGCGGCGATCGCGGCGAAGAGGTCGTCGAGGTGGGCGACGATGGCGGCGTCGGCGTCGGCGGCGGCGACGAGGTCTTGTTGATCGAGGCGCCGCCGGCGAAAGGGAGGAAGGCGAAGGCGAAACCGAAGGCGAAACCGGCGGCGAAGCCGAGAGCGAAGCCGAAAGCGAAGCCGGCGACGGAGGACGCCGCGCCGCCGTCGCGGCGGTCCAAACGCGCGCGGCGGACCGAATAGAACGAATAGCGCGCGATGTAACGACGCGAACGAGTGAACGCGTCGTCCCTCGAGTACGAGGCTGCAGCTTTTCGAAAAAAATCAGAAAAAAATTCCAGATCCGCGTCAGCCTGCGTGAATCAGAAGATCCTGCTCCCGCGCGCGCGCGCTTTCGTTCGAGAACTGAATTGATTCGCGGCCGCCTCGCGGCCGCCTTTAGTTCGACGGTACGCGCGGCCACCGGCTCGCCACAAAGTCAGGCAAAATGAGCGTCAAGGTCGCTCTTCCGTCCGGGAAGAGATCGGACGGAGGAGCGCAGAGGAACGAGACGTACTGGGCGCTGAAACGGGAGCTCGACGAGTTCATCTCTCGCGGGCCGACGGTGAGTGCGCGGATCTTTCATCAGAGATTCCCCCTCGCGCGGCTCGGGCGAACCCGCGCGCGTCGCGCGAGCTCGCGCGATTCGTCCCTCGCCATCGCGCGTCGATATCATATTTTTTCTCGGTCGTCCCGCGACCATCTCGCGACGCTCGGGTCTCGCGCGACGCCGCGCCGCGCCGCGTCGCGCGGCCGCCGCCTTATCGAAATCTTGTTATCTTGGCAAAGAAACGCGGTTGCTTGGAGAAGCGAAAGACACGCGCGCTGACCTCGCGCCCGCTGACCTCCCCTCCCCCTCCGCCATCCCTCCTCCCCGCAGCACGACGGCGCGACGCCGCTGCACCACGCCGCGGAAGAAGGCGACGACGTCGTCATCGAAGCCCTCCTCGCGATCGGCGCGGACGTCGACGAGGTCGACTCCGAGGGCCAGACCGCGCTGATGCTCGCCGCGTCGTGGGGCCACCCCTCGAGCGTAAACGCGCTGATTCGCGTCGGAAACGCGTCGATAAATCTCAAAGACGAGGGCGGCGACACCGCGCTGCACGAGGCGGCGCGCGCGAACGAGCTCGAGACGCTCTCGCAGCTCATCTCCCTGGGCGCGGACAAGGACGCGAGGAACAAGCTCGGCGCGACGCCGCTGCTCCTCGCGTCGCACGCGGGACACAAGCGCATCGTCGTGGCGCTGCTCGACGCGGGCGCGGCGGCGACGGGGAAGAAGTCGCTCATGCGCGGCGGGTACTCGCCGCTGCACGCCGCCGCCGCGAACGGAAGCACGGAGTGTCTCCAGGATCTCATCGACGCCGGCGCGTCGCTGCGGCACAGCGCGTCCGACAGCGCGTTGGGCCGCGGTACAGCTGGCGGCGGCAATAATGGGTCGAGGGGGTCGGCGACGGCGTTGGAGCTGGCGGAGGATTTGGGTCAGTCGGGGAGCGCGTCGCTGCTGAAGCGCGCGAGCGTGAGCGAGTTCGAGAGGTACGGGATGTGGGGGAACCCGGCGGACGCGGCCGCGGCCGGCGCGGGGGAGGACGACGGCGGGGAGTACGACGGGGGCGTGGACTGACGACGACGGTGCGCGTCGATGATAGCTCACGATAGCTTAAGGTACCTTCAACGTAATACGAATTGCCGTTTTGTACGCGACGACGACGACGACGACGACGACGACGACGCGCTTCTTTTACTCTACTGCGCCTCCATCTCCATCTCGCGGAGGCGCTTGGGTCTCTTCATCCGCGGCGGCGAAGGCTTCCAGTCCTCCATCGCGTCCGGCGACCCGAGCTGCCCGCACGCGGCGGCTTCCTCGTCGCCGCGGCTCTGCCGAATCGTGCACGTGACGCCCGCGGCGACGACGCGATCCCGAAACGCCAAGATGGTCTCCCGGTCGCTGCACCTGAACTCGCTGCCGTCGTGCGTGTTGAAGTAAATCAGGTTAAACTTACACGGCAGCGTGCGCGCGATCGCGACGAGACGGTCCGCGTCCTCCGCGCTGTCGTTCACGCCCTCGAGCATGATGTACTCGAAGAAGACCTCCCGCTGATGCCGGCCGCCGTCGCGCCTCGGAAAGTTGGCCCGCAACGCGCCGAGGAGCCGCTCCAGGTTATACTTCCTGTTGATCGGCATGATCCAGCTTCGAATCTCGTCCGTCGTCGCGTTCAGCGACACCGCGAGGCTCCCTTGCGACTCCGCGAGGTACCGCTCGATCTCCGGGACTAAGCCGGACGTGGACACGGTGACCTTGTTCTTCGAAAAGCCGAGCCCGCGATCGTCGAGCAACACGTCAACCGCGGCGAGCACCGCGTCGATGTTATGCAGCGGCTCGCCCATGCCCATGAAGACGACGTTGCTGACGACCTCGCCGCCGGTCCGGGTTCTTCTTCTCGTGGCGGTTGACGTTCCATCTTCCTCTTCTTCCTCCCCCCCCCCCGACGACGACGACGCTTCGTCATCCGCCTCCGCGAGCCGCCGCGCGTGGACGACTTGCTCCACGATCTGCGCCGCCGTCAGGTTCCTCCTTAACCCCATCTTCGCGGTGAAACAAAACTGGCAATTCATCGCGCACCCGAGCTGCGAGGACACGCACACGGTCGTCCGCCCGCCCGGGACGTTGCTCGGGATGATCACGCTCTCGACGACGCCGCCGCCGTTCGCCAGCGCGTACGTCACCTTTTTCGTGCCGTCCGCGCTCGTCCGCACGTCGCGCATCTCCAAGTCCCCGTCCACGGTCGCGAGCGACGCGAGCTTCTCTCGGAACGCCGCGCTCACGTCCGCCATGTCGCGCACGTCCGCGACGAGCTTGCCCGGGCGGTACATCCAGTTGAACACCTGCGTCGCGCGCGACGGCTTCTCCCCGATCTCCGCGAGCCATCGCTCGAGGTCGGCGTATCGCATCCCCTTGAGCGACACCTTCGCGAGGGCGCGGTCGCTGCCGCCGCCCGTCTCGCCGCCCGCCTCCGTCGCGACGCTTCTGGGGACCTCGCCGACCGGCGAATGCGCGCGCGCGGACGGGCGCAGGTCCGCGTCCGCGACGGCGGCGCCGCGACGCGACGCCTCCTCGCGGTCCATCTCCGCGGAGAGCGCCGCGGCGGTCGAAATCGACGCTCGGCGACGACCGACGGGACGTCGCTCTCGAAGCGCGCCGCGCGAGGTCAGCATCGCGTGGCGGCGGCGCACCGCGCTCGCGACGACGCCGTTCGCGCGAACGAGCGCGGCGGCGGTCGCGTTCATGACGACCCGCGCGCGCGCGTCCCGTGGAGTGCGACGCGGAGGAAACGCGGACGCATCGGAAGACGCTTCTCGAGGTTTTAGGGTAAGGTTATCAAACTTTTACAGGTGAGTAATATGTGTGTTCCAGTCGTGTCATCAGGGTCCTAGGCTATCACCCTCCCTCTCTCCGCCGCCGCTCCCTTCTCTTCTCTCATCGCTCGATCAATCGTCCCCAAAGTCCGGGTCGCCCGCGACGTACCCAAAGTACTGCACCATGGGCACGACGAACGAGATGACGAGCAGACCGATGACGACGTTGCTGAAGATCTCCCGCTTCTCGTTGGTCTTCAAACGGGGTGGAGTTTAAAGGCGTCAGAAGCGGAGTTGAAAGGCATCGAGGGCGGGGATTGAAAGCGAGGGATGGGCGGAGAGAGACGACAGCAAAAGTCCTTAAGGAACGGCGTTCACCACGCGAACGGGGTCGTATGGGAACCAGTGTGAGATAGAACGCACCTCCGCCTTCGTCTTGTACGTCTTCTCCTTGCTCTTCTCGAACCGCGTCGGCGGGCCGGGGTCGCCCTTGCCTTCGAGAATCGCCGCGATCCTGTCCACGGACGACGTCAGCGCCTCGCCGTACTTTTCGTCCGCGAGGTTGTACGGGATGTTCTTCGACAGGATGGAGTCGAGGACGTCGTTCCCGACGGCTTTCAAAAACGCGGGGCCGCCGACGACTGAGCCCTCCTTCGTGTTCTTCACGAGCAGAATCTGCCCCTTGTTGTTCCCTTCCTCCAGCGTCGGGTACCAGGTCTCGAGAACCTTATCCCCGAACGCGAACGGGTCTTGCTCGAACACGAGCTTGCGCACGGTGACGACGTTCACGTGGTATCCCGTCTGCGCCTCGAGATCCTTCAGCGTCTTCCCGATGGACCCAGACGCCGCGCGCGAGAGGAGGCCCGCGTCGTCGACGATGTACCCAGAGTTGGCCGCCGGCGGAGGCGTCTGGAGGATCTCCAGCTCCGCGGCGGTCGCGGGCGGGAGCGCCGGCGCGCCGAGCGTGAGCGCGGCCGCCGCGCCGAGGGCGAGGCCCGCGTTCGCGAGGCGCTCGAGCGGCGAGCGGCGCGAGGCGATCCGATCGTCGTCCGCGTCGGCCGCCGCGCGGACGACGGTCGCGGCCGCGCGCGGCTTCGCGGGCGCGGCGGCCGCGCGGCGGAGCGCGTTCGCGTTCGCGCGCTTAGATTTGACTGCGGCAAAAGAAGCGCGGCGGGGACGGGAGGGGGGATGATCGGCGTCAGCGGGGGGACGGACGCCGAGACGCGAACGAAACACGTGCGAACCGCGCGACGTCGAGAGAGATCGATCCGACGTCTCGCGCGAAGAAGGAAGCGCGCGGCGTCCTCAAAGGGACGATCGCGGAGATGGACGCGGACGGGCGCGTCGTCCGGGAAGGGACGCACCGGCCACGGGGGCGCGCGCGGAGGCGGCGAGGTTCATGACAGCGCTCATCGTGAGGTCGCGCTCGTCGCAGTGTCGACGCGCGGACGCCAGGGATGATGACGGGGTTCGCGTGCTGCGTGGATAGACGATTTCTGTTCGAGCGTTTTGATTGGCTGAGACCGGGCAGTGAGCAAACAGTCACTGAGGAGTACGATCGCCGCGTAGTACGGTCATCACAGCCGTGCCTTTTCCACGGTCCCGCAGCACGAATCCCCTGCATAACACTCATCGTCCACGCCCAGCGCGACCGACATGGCGTCCACGGCGACGGTCGCGGGCATCACGCCGCCCGCGATCGCGTCGCGCGTCGCGGGCAGAGCGACGACGAGCCGCCGAGCGACGATCGCGGTTCGAGCGACGACGCGAGGCGACGCGAGGCGCGGCGTCGTCGTCGCGGCGCCGGGGGCGATCATCACCGCGAGGATGATGCGCGGGGAGAACGACGACGACCGAGCGCGTTCGGCGGGAGGGTCGGGGAGAGGCGGCGGCGCGCGTCCGACGACGTCTCGCGCGACCTCTCGGCATCGCGCCGCCGCGGCCGCGGGCGACGCGCTCGCGGCGGCGTCGAGCGGCGACGACGCCGACGCGCCGAAAGGGGAGACGAGGCGCGTGCCGTGGGACAAGGAGCCGTCGAAACCGCTCGCGGAGACGCTCGAAGCCGCGGGCGATAAGCTCGCGATCGCGCTGAACGAGCGCCTGAACGAGTGGGAGCCCCCGAAGTTCGTGTGGCGAACGCTGTACACGCTCCTGCTGCTCGGGCTCGTGATCAAGCGCGTCGTGTGGCAGCGGAAGCTGAACATGGCGCAGACGATTCAACAGATCGCTCGCGTTGGCCCGGACACCCTCGGCGTCGCGATGCTGACGTCCTCGTTCGTCGGCATGGTGTTCACGATCCAGTTCTGCAAGGAGTTCAGCAAGGTGGGGCTGACGCGCGTCATCGGCGGTCTGCTGGGTTTAGCGTTCACGCGAGAGCTCACGCCGGTGATCTGCGCCATCGTCCTCGCCGGGCGCGTCGGCTCCGCCATCGCCGCGGAGCTCGGCACGATGCAGGTCTCCGAGCAAGTCGACCAGCTCCGAACGCTCGGGAGCGACCCGGTGGATTACCTCGTCGCGCCCAGGGTCGTCGCGTGCGCGTTATCGCTGCCGATCCTGTCGGTGGTGAGCTTCACGATCGGCATGGCGGCGAGCATACTTCTCGCGGATCTGCGGTACGGGATCTCGCCCAACGCCATCGTCGACTCGGCGGCGAAATATTTGGAGACGTCGGACATCGGCGTGATGTGCGTGAAAGGTTTAGCGTTCGGGGGCGTGATCGCGACGATATCGTGCGGGTGGGGGCAGACGACGACGGGGGGGGCGAAGGGCGTCGGCGAGAGCACGACCGCGAGCGTGGTGATCTCGCTCGTGGCCATCTTCGTCGTGGACTTTTTCCTTTCGATGATATTCTTCAACAAGTGACAACGTAGTCCGCGCAGACGTCTCTGTCTGTCTTTTAAAGAGAAAAGAAATCAACACGCGAGCGACGCGTCATCACGACCTCGCGTCCACGGTGCCAGACATGATGCGCATGAGCATCCCCGGCGGCATCGCGCGGATGAAGTCCATCGAGTCCACGCTCGAAAAGTCAAACGCGCGCAGCTCCGGATACGCGTCGAAGTACCCATCGAACTCGCATTGCTGGAGCCCGACGAACGTCGGCACGGGGATGTTCGTCATGTAGTCCTCGACGTGCGGGGCGACGCAGCCGACCATCCACTCGGAGGTCACGTTCGCGTACGCGGAGGCGTCGATCTCGCGGTTCTCGAACTGCGGCGAGAGCCAACGCACCATCGCGCCGCTGTCGGGTGGAAACGAAAAAAATTGAATCGAGGGGTGATGAAACGTTCGTCAGTCCGACGCTCGGGTCGGCCCTTCGCCGCGAGACGACGCGGAAACGCGCGCGCGACGGCGCGACGAGACGCACACGCAGCCGTTGGCGTCGTCGCACGCGAGCGCGGGGTCCTCGCACGGCTCCCGGAGCTGGCCGATGTTCGAGTAGTCGATGGCCAGGCACGGCGGGTCGCCGCTCGCTTGCGCCTTCGCCTTCGCCTCGCCGCCGCCGCCGCCGCGGTCGTCGAGCGACGTCGACGACGTCGACGCGGCCGAGTCGTGCGCCGCGAGCGCGGGGGCGGCGCCGCACGCGGCGACGCCGACGACGAGCGCGAGCGCGAGGGAACGCGCGCGGAGACGCATTCGACGGCGGCGGGGGAGTGTGGGGGGGGGGGGGGTCGGGGAGGGAGCGAGCGAGCGAGCGAGCGAGGCCGCGCGCGTGGAAGTGTCTGGTCCAGTCGCGCGCGCGGTTCGCGCGAGTCCACGAGGTTTGGCTCGACGCTCGCGCGCGGCCGACGCGAGCGGCTCGAACGCGATCGCGCGCGCGCGCGACGAGGCTCGTAGCGGCGTCTCGGCTCCTCCCGCGGCCTCGTGGCGTCGACGCCGCGCGGCGTTACGACGGAAAAAACGCTTCGCGTGCGCCGATGAAATTTTGTCGACGTGTCGACTGCTCCTCGCGACGGACAGGACTAGGACCAGACGTCGACGACGGCGCGCGCGTCAGAGCTCCCCGCGCGACGAGGGACGCGCTTCGCCCCTCGCGCGACCGCTCGCGCGCTTCCCGCGACGAACGAACGATGCCGCCCACGACGCTCTGCGGCGTCTGTCCCCCAACGCGCGTCGCGCGCGTCGCCCGCGTCGGCGGCGCCTCCTCCGCGTCGACGCCCCTCGCGGCGACGTCATCGACGAGGGTGCCGATCTCGAGCTCTCGTCGCGCGCGGAGATCCCGCTCCTCCGCTCTCCCCGCGCTCCCGCCCGACGCGATCGCCGCCGGGTTCACGGACGCGGCCGTCGACGCCGTCGCCGCGGCGTCCGCCGCGGCGACGGCGACGGACGGCGCGTCGACCTTCGCGGCGTCGTCCATGGCGGACGCGCTCTCGGACACCGGCGTTCCCGAGTGGCAGATCTACTACGGCGCCGTCGCCGGTCTGTCGCCGTTCGTCATCGCCGCGTACGAGTTCGGCAAGCGTATTCTCATCCAGCGCCGGTGCGAGCTGTGCCAGGGGAGCGGGCTCATAAAGCGCGGGCGGTACTCGCGGAAGTGCACGTCGTGCGGCGGGTTCCTGCCGTGGGAGTCGTGGGAGCTGTTCTTCACCTCGGAAGCCGGCAACGGCGGCGCGCTGAGGCAACCGAAAGGGCAGACGAGCGCGTTTTACGACGTCGACGCGGCGACGGAGGACAGCAGGCGTCAGGCGGCGGCGGCGAGAGCGGCGGCGGATGAAGAGGACGAGGGCGCCGAGGAGAGCGGCGCGGGCGTCGGCGCGGAGGAAAGAGGCGGCTCGACGAGGCTCGACGCGGCGCCGCGCCACCGCGCGTGCTTCAGCCCCCGCGCGGTCTCCGGGTTCCGACGCCGCCCGCGCGCGCTGGCGACCCGCGCGCGCCGTTCGCGCCGCGCGACGCCGCCCCCTCGCGCGATCGGCGACGGCGCCGCGGAGGCCGCGGAGTACCGCCTCGCGACGCCCGAGGAACGCGCCACGGCGGAAGCGATCGTCGTGAAGCCGCGCATGACGCACGGCCTGGACGTGCACCGGCGGATACACGTTCGAGCGATGCGGCAGCTCGCGTACATGTCGCAGTGGAGGGCGTTCTGCGAGCGCGCGAAGCTCGATCCGACGAGTTACGCGTCGGACGACGACGAGGCGACGCTGTGCTCGTTTCATTTCGAGCTCGAGCGCGGGTTGGACCGGTTCGAAGAAGCGAAGCGGGCGAACGCGCTGGACGATTACCCGCCGCGGACGCTACACCCGACGCAAGGGTTTCCCGCGATCCAGGCGGCGTTCTACGCCGCGGTCGCGGAGGCGTGCGGCGGTCAGGAGCGGCTGTTCGATAAGCTCTAGCTCGCAGCCGTCGACGAGAAAGTAGGAGCGAAAATTTATTTTTTGGCACGCTCGGTTGTTAGAATCCCTCGAGATGTCGCCCATCCCCGAGCGTCAGTGTCGGGCGCGCCGAGGATGTCGTCCGCGTTCCCGAACCCGGTCGCGTGGCTGCGCGGGCGGTTCCTCGGACATCTCGGGAGCGAGACGCCGTCGACCTCGGGCGCGAGGCTCGAGATTCGCGTCGGCGAGCGCGAGCGCGGACGACGACGACGACGAACGCGCGCGGGCGCGCTCTTCGCGAGCGCGTCGCTCGCCGCGCGCGAGGACGCCGCCGCGTCCGCCGCCGCCGCCGCGACCGCGTCGACCGACGGGTTCGTATCGCGCGAGGAACTCGGGCGCGCGACGTGGCTTCTCCTGCACACGATCGCCGCGGAGTACCCGGACGAGCCCACGCGCGCGCAGAGGAGGGACGCGCGCGAATTCCTTCGAACGATGACGAGCCTCTACCCGTGCGAGCGATGCGGCGCGGAGTTCGCGGACATCACGCGACGCGACGCCCCGGACGTGAGCTCCGGGGACGCGCTCAGGGCGTGGACGTGCCGCGCGCACAACGAGGTCAACGCGAAACTCGGGAAGCCCGCGTTCGCGTGCGAGCGATTCCACGAGCGATGGCGCGGCGTGCGATGCGACGACGGCGACGACGGATGCGACGTCGACGCGAAGCGCGCCAGACGACGCGGCCGCGGCGGGAGCGAACGCGGCGGGAGGCTCGACACGTTTTAAACGTCAGGGATATTATTAGACGCGTCGTCATAACATAGTCACGCGTAGTCACGACGCGATGAATGAAAACCAACCCGACCCGCCTCATCGACGAAGCGCCTCGTCCCCGGAGCCGGAAAAACTGCGATCGCGGTCGTCGTCGTCGTCGTTCCACCGCTTGTCACCGCGCGACACGAGCGTGTCCGTCTCTCTCGCGGCCTCGACGTCCTCCTCGGACTCGTCCGTCCACTCGCCGTCGTCGTCGCCGTCGTCCCACGCGCTCGACCACTGCGACGCGGCGATGGGGTCGCGCTTCCCGACGCCGCCGCCGCCGCCGCCGCCGCCTCTCCCTCCGGGCGAAAACGGCTCCGTCCACTCCTCCGCGACGCCTCTGCGGCAGAGCGCCACGAGGCTGACGCCGAGCAAGACCGCGACGCCGAGGATGTGAAACTGGTACGACTGCAGCTGCGCGAGGACGGCGTCCTTCGTGCTCGGCGAGCCGCTCGACCCGGTCCCGCCGGACGCGGCTCCGTACGTCGTCGTCGCGGCGGTGGACGCGGGGGGACCCGACGACGACTTCGGGCCGTTTTATACAAGCGAACGTCGGGGTTGAGTTGAAAGGCGTCAGTTGAAGTTGAAAGGCGTCGAAGGCGGGGATTGAAAGCGAGGGGTGGGCGCAGAGAATCGCCGGGAAAAGTCCTTAAGGATCGGCGTCCACCACGCGAACGCGGTCGTATGGGAACCAGTGTATAGAACGCACCTTAGGCACCTTCGCCGTCGGGGGGGAGGGGAAGTATCCGGAAACGTCGTCGTCGTCGTCGTCGTCGTCTTTTCCGTTTCCGCGCGCGCTCGCGGCGCTTGCGCTTGCGCTCGCGTTCGGGGATGCCTTCTTCTCCTCCTTCTTCCGCGACGCGGCGTCGAACTCGCCCGTCTCGTCGTCGTATTTCGCGTCGCCGCCGTAATCGCCCTCGCCTTTCACGTCCGCGTCGTAGTCCGCGTCGTAGGCATCGGACGACGACGACGACGACGACGACGCGTCTACGTCGTCGGCGTCGTGCACCCACGCCTCGCGCGGGTCCTTCGCGGCGGCGGCGGCGCCGGTCGCCGCGCCCTTCGCGTCGCCCTTCGCATCGCCCTTCGCGTCGCCCTCGTCCGGGTACGCGGACGACGACGACGCGTTCTTCGATGAAGGCCGCGTCCCCGGCGAGCGGCTCGACGCGCCGCCGCTCGTCGCCGCGTCGTCGTCGTCCTCCGCGTCGTCGTCCTCGACCCCTCCCGTCTCGTCGTCGTCGGCGGCGTCGAACTCGTCCTCCTTCTTCGACGCGGAGGAGAACTTCGCGGCGGCGTCGATCGCCTCCGTCTCCTTCCCGTCGAACATCGGGGACTCGCGCGAGCTCGCGTCGGGCGCGGGCGCGGGCGCGGGGGAAGCGCTCGATCCGCCGCGCGCCGCGTCGGACGACGATATCGACGCGGCCGCGTCCTTCTTCTTCGCGTCCTTCTTCGGCTTCTCGCCCTCGGACCCCGCGGAGGAGAACTTCGCGGCCGCGTCGAGCGCCTCCGTCTCTTTCGCGTCGAACATCGGGGCGTACCCGTCGCCGTCCTCCTTGGGGTCGTCGCGCTCGAACGGCGACGGCGCGGGCGCGGGCGCGGGCGACGGTGCGGGCGCGGGCGACGGCGCGGGCGCGGGCGCGGCGCTCGAGCGCGACGACGACGACGACGACGACGACGACGACGCGGCGGGGTCGTCCTTCGCGGGGCGCGCGAACGGCGACGCGTCTCTCGTCGCGTTCTTCGTCGTCGTCGTCGTCGCGGCGTCGCGCGTCTTCTCCGCATCCCTCGAGGACGACGAAGACCGCGCGGAAGAGGAGGAGTAGGAGGGCGACGGCGCCGCCGCCGTCGTGCTCGCCGCCGCCGCCTTCGTCTCCGTCTCCGTCTCCTTCGACGTCGCGCGCGTCGGCGGAGCCATCGGGGCCCAATCGGGGGGCTCGTCCGTCTTCGACGACGCGCGGGAGCGATCGTCGCGGCCGTCGGTCGTCGCGGGCGACGGCGACGGCGACGAGGAAGACTCGCGCGCGGAGTACGACGGCGACGGCGACGGCGACGGCGACGGCGCGCCCGCCGTGACCGCGGTCGCGGGGGGCGCCCTCGTCGCGCCGCTCGCGGACGACGACGGCGTCGACGGCGCGGTGGACCGCAGCCACTCCTTCGGGATGCCGCCTTTCGACGACGACGACGACGACGACGACGAATCGGACGCCGGTAGGTAGCT
Organism: Micromonas pusilla CCMP1545; assembly: GCF_000151265.4. Lineage (NCBI taxonomy): Eukaryota > Viridiplantae > Chlorophyta > Mamiellophyceae > Mamiellales > Mamiellaceae > Micromonas > Micromonas pusilla. The sequence continues at coordinate 372,070 of NW_003315882.1, forward strand.
CCCCGCGAAGCTCGGGGCGCCGACCTGGCGAAGCGTCCGCCGCGGGCCGCGGAGGCGCGGCGCGTGATTTTTAAGATGCTGACGATCGCGCTCGAGATCGAGCGACGTCGCGAGCGCGGGTCGCGCGATCGACGCGAGCGTCGCGATCGCGAGCAGGAGCGTCGCGAGGAACGCGCGCGACGTCATCGCGCTTCTCATCGCGCGACGGAGCGAGGACGCGCGCGAGAGAGAGTGCGAGCGCGCGGTCGAACGGGACGAGCTAACGGTTCCGCGGCGCTGCTGGCCCCAGACCGCGACCGCCAGAGCCTTTCCTAGCCAGAAATCACACGTACTCGTACTCTTTGGGTTTTTTGTCTGAATCGAATTCGCGCTACGCTACCCTCTTCTACGCACATCCTATCCCGCGCCGCCCGCGCCGCGCCCGCCGCGCCTCACCTCGCGTCGCCGCCCCCGCCCGCCTCCCGCGGGCCGTAGTGCTTCTCCAGGTGAGACGCGAACGCGTCCACGTACTGCGCCGACCTCGGCACGACGTCGCCGTCGTCTCTTCGCCACGCGTCGCACAGCTCGCGCACATCCACCCACTTCACGCCGCTGACTTCTGCCTCCCCGGGCGCCATGTCCACGGTCTCGTCGCGCTCTAAGAAGTACACGTCCTCGAAGCAGTTGCAGCCGCCCAGATGCGCTTGCTCGGCGGGGACGCAGAAGGCGAAGGAGAGCTCGTCGTGGAGGCACGCGATCCCGAGCTCCTCCTCGAGCTCTCGGACCGCGGTGTCCCTGCTGTCGTGCCCGGACTCGATGTGCCCCGCGGCGGAGATGTCCCAGAGGTTCGGGAACGTGTCCTGACGGTCGCCGCGAGTCGAGGGGTGGGCGACGGGGAGGCGTGAGTCGAGGCGCGACGTCGAGCCGCGAGGCCCTCGCCGAACGATTCGATTCGCGGAGAGAGGACGAGGGAGAGGACGACGACGACGACGACGACGACGACGACGACGCGAGAGACGGACGGACGCGTCGCCCCGTCGCACCTTCTTCGCGCTGCGCTTCTGCAGCGCGACCTTCTGCGTCGCGCGATCGATCAGCCACACGTGCACGCTCCTGTGCCAGTCCGCGTCGCGATGCACGAGCGCTCGCGGCTTCGTCTCCCCCGTGGGCATCGGGCCGTCGCGGAAGATGTCGAAGTCGTCCCCCGGCGCGAGCACGACGTCGAACATCTCCAGGTCGGACTGCGCCTCGGCGAGCGCCGCGGCGTTCTTCCGCGGCGCCGACGCCGGCGAGGACGTGGACATGGTCGCGGCGAGGGCAGGGGAGGACGCCCAGCGGGCGCGGTGTGCTCTGAAGATTCTTCCTCAGCTTCGAAAATATAATTTTTTCGTCATCACTGCTGCGGCAGCGACGATCGCCACCCGGCCACTCCGTCGCGCGCCTCGCCGCATGGCTCTCCGACGCGCGCTCCTGAACTTGCGCACCGCTCGGCCCGCCCGCGGGTGGGCCGGGATGGCGACCGCCGCGGACCCGGGGTTCATAAGCACCGCGTCGAAGATGTGCGTCCCTCGCTCATCGCGCGCGTCTCTTCGCGTCGTCGGCTCGATCGAGGGTTTTCTCCCTCCCGCCCCCCCCCCCCCGCGTCGTTCGATCGCGCGCCGTCCCCGCGCGCTCCCTTCGCTTCGCCTCGCCCCGGTCGCCGAACCCGCGCCCGGGTCACCTTCCTCGCGATCCTCCGCTCGCAGGATCGACGTCACGGTGGTGCACGAGGGCCAGAGGTACGTCGTCAAGGGCATGGTCGGGCGGACGCTCGCGGAGACGCTCGCGAACAGCGGGATCCCCGAGCTCGAGGCGAACACCCCGATCGTGTCCCCGGAGTGCGGCCCGGACGCGCACGTCTCGGTCCCGCCGGGGGTGATCGCGTCGATCCCGGAGATGACATTGGACGAGAAGCTCGTGTTGACGGACGTCGCGGAGACGGTCACGCCGCGGAGCCGGCTCGCGAGCTCGGTGAGGCTGACCAAGGATCTGGACGGGTTGGTCGTCGCGTTCGCGCCGATGCAGCCGTTCAAGACCATCTGAGGTCGGGTCGGAGGACGGGACGGGACGGGACGGGACGCGACGCGACGCGACAGACGTGCGATTGTAATCTATTATCGCTTTTAAAGCGGTTATCCGAGGCGTCGCGACGACGCTACGGGGAGTCCTCGAGGACGACGACGGCGTCGGCGCCGCCGCCGCCGCCGCCGCCGCCGCCGCTCCCCGACCCGCCCGCGCCGCCCGCGCGCCCTCGCCCTTCCTCGAACCACTGGCTCACGAGCGCGTCCAGGTCGTCGTGCGGCGGCGGCGCGCGAGCCGCGGGCGCCGTGGGCGCCGACCCCGCGCCCGCGGTCGGCCGACGCATCCGCACCGTCAACGGCGCGCGCTCCCCCGCCGCCTCGCCGAGCCCCGGCGACGGCGCCGCCCCCGGCGCGGGCGCTCGGCCCGCGGCGACCGCGCCCGGGCTCGGGACGCTCCGCGCCGCGGCCGCGCCGACGACGGGGACGGGCGTCGCTGTCGCGGTCTCGGTCGCGGTCGCGGTCGCGGTCGCGTCGCCGCCCGCGCGTAAGAGCTCGTTCGCGGTGGAAATCGCGCGGTGCGCCGCCTCCAGCCGCGGCGACGGCCCGTCGTAATACTCTGCGGCCGCGGCGGCGTACGCCCCCGGGCTCTCCAGTGTCGCCGTCGCCGCCGGCGCGCTCGACAGTGATTCTCTCGACGCCTTGTAGGACTCGACCGCGGCGGCGGCGGCGGCTCGCATCGCCGCGAGCGCGGCGGTCGAGTGTTCCACCGCGCGCTGCGCCGCCGCCGTCGCCGCGTCCATCGCGCGCGTCGGGTTCGCCGCGTCGGTTTCAACGCCGGTTTCAACGCCGGTTTCAACGCCGGTTTCAACGCCGGTTTCAACGCCTTCCTCCGCCGCCGCCGTCTCCTCCTCCTCCTCCTCCTCCTCCTCCTCCTCCTCCTCGTCGTCGTCGTCGTCGCTGTCCGAGATGACGATGACGTCTTCGGCGCTCTCCGCCGCGGCCGCGACGGGGACGCGCGCGGCGTCGTTCCCGTGCGCGGTCGCCTCGCGAATCGCGCGTCGTCGTTCCTCCTCCTCGTCCGTCTCGTCGCCGGCGTCGTCGTCCTCGGCGTCGATCGTCGTCACGCCGGCTCTCGCCCCGCCGCCGCCTTTCGTCGCCGACTCACTCCCGGCGTATAGCTCCGGGGGCACGTGTAAGACGTTCCCGCCGACGCCCAAGACGACGCCGTTCATCGCCTCCGCGGGGACCCAAGCCGACTCGTTCGCGTTTCTTTTCCCGCCGCCGCCGCCGCCGCCGCCGCCGCCGCCGCCGCCTTCGTCGTCCGGGCACGGCCGCCACCGCCCACTGGGCTCGACCTCGACGCGGCTCACGCTCGCGGAGTCGCCGCCGCGCGCGCGCAGGACGCCCAAGACTCGCGTGAGGAAGCCGTCGATGACGAGCTCCGCGGGTCTCCCGCTCTCGCCGCAGTGCGGACACGTCCACTTGCGAACTTTTTCATTCAGCGAGACGTACGTGTCCAAGTCGAACGCGGCCAAACCTTTGCACCGCCGCGTCCGCGCCGGGGTCTTGCAAATCAACCCCGATATCGGGCAGCGAAGGGATAAGACCGCGTTGTCCTCGATCACGAGGTCGTCGTCGCTGTCGTCCGCGCCGGGCACCCCGCCGCTTCCGCCGCCGCTCAGAGACCGCTCCAGATGCGCGCGCGCGTTTGGAAACGAAACCGGCGCCGGCACCAGCGCCTTAGGGTCGTTCCATCATTCAAAGCGACGTCGGGGTGGTGTTCAAAGGCGTCAGTTGGAGTTGAAAGGCGTCGAAGGCGGGGATTGAACGCGAGGGGTAGGCGGAGAGAGACGCCGGGAAGTAAAGTCCTTAAGGATCGGCGTTCACCACGCGAACGGGGTCGTATGGGGACCAGCGTATAGAACGCGCCTTCACCTCCTCCGCCCTTCGCCTCTTCACGATCCGCATCAGCACCGTGAACATGCGCGAATCCGCGCACGACACGCTGAGGACGTTCCGCCCCTCCACGGCGACGCCCAACGGCACGCTCACGGGCGGATCCCTCCCGGCTTTTCCCATCGCGCTCCCGGGTTGCCGAAACATAACCGGCAGCGGCGTGTCGTTCACGCGCACGTTCGCGAGAAACGGCCAGTGCTGCCGCGCCGGCACCTCGTCGTCGTTCATGACGCACTGGAGCTGCAACTGGTACGACCGCGAGTCCTTCCCGCGCAGGAGCATCGCCTGCGCGTTGCTGAGGATGAACGGCCGCGACGCGACGCCCTTCGCGCCGAGCCGCGTCGGCGACATCACCACGCCCGGCGCCGACGCGACGTTCGGCACGGGGTGCGGCGCCCAGAACGGGTCGGACTCGACCGCGCGCGCCCATATCCCGCTGCTGACCGCGTCCGCGGCAAAAGATGCGCCGCCGCTGGCCACGAGCGCGCCGACCGCGGCGGCGGCGGCGCGTTGCTTGCGGAGCTCCTCGAGAGATTTCGGCGACGATGCGCGCGCCGCTCGCACGAGCCCGGACACGTACTCGCCGTGCGTGCGCTTCACGCCGCCGCCGCCCGCGGCGCCCGGGGAAAGGCAGAACTTCGCGCCCTCGAACCTGTACCACACGTCCGTGACTACGCGCTCGATCGCGTGCTTTCCGCCGGCCGCGCGGGTCAGCACCTCGGACTCGCAGACGCCGACGACGCGCGCTTTGAGCGCCGCCTTGTTGCCCTGCTTGCTCTGGCGCAGCGCGACGAGGATCTCCGCGAGGTCTTTCGCGCGCAGGCGATCGAGGAGATTCTGCGCGATGGAACGGACGGACGGCGCGGGGAGGGCGAGGGAAGTCAGCGAGGCGCGGCGACGCTATGCTCTCGGTCGTGGTTCGCGCGGAGAAGCGATCTGATCAGCGACCGCTCGAGAGACGGGACGACGACGACGACGACGACGACGACGACGACGACGCGAGGAAGCGCGGAGGCGCACCACGACGGCTTTGTCCACCGCGAGCGACATCTCGCGATGCCGCCGCGGAGCTCGAGACGCGCGGCCGCCTCGTCCCTCGCGGACAGGACGCCGCGCGCGCGCGAACTGACTCTCACAGCGAGCGGGAGCGCGGAGCTGCGCGCGGAGCCACGACCGCTTGCCACGACTGGCCCTCTGGCCGCGACGCGCGGTGAAACGCGGTTTCAATTCGACGTTTAAACCCACGAAGACGAGGGTCAACGAGACGTGGCTCGGTTTACGCTGATCGAGGCACTCATCGAGCTCAGCAAAACGCGTCGTCCCATTTATTATTTTCCGATCGTGCCGCCGATAAGCCCCCGTGCGTCCGCGACGTCCGCGCCCTCCCGTCACATCCCCGCGCGTGCCGCACGCGCTCGTCTTCGGAGCCGACTCGCGCGCGCCACGACCCCCCGCGGTCTCGTCCCCGCGCCCGTCCGTCCGCGACACGAAATCAGGATCCTCTGAGTTGAAGGCAGCCCCTTCCGTCGTCCGCCGCGCCGCGTGAGGTTTCAGGGTTTATCGCCTCGATGCCCGCGCTCGCGAGCGTCGCCGGCGCGATGATCGCCCCCGGCGTCTTCGCGTCGGCCGCGTCCGCGCCGCGCCGCGCCGCCGCGAGCAACGCGAGCAACGCGCGCCGCGGCCGCGTCGCGAGGGCGTCGTCGTCGTCGTCGTCGTCGTCGTCCGCCGTTTGGGTGGCCCGAACCACGACGTCGACGTCCTCGTCGCCGCTCGGCGCGTCTCGCCGCGTCCGCGGCGTCGTCGCGACGCGCCCGCGCGCGACCCCGCCCGAGGGCGAGGCCGCGCCGGCCACCGCGGACGCGTGCCCGACCGAGCCCGTCGACGAGGAGCAGATCGCGATGCGCGACGCGCTCGCGGTCATCAAGCGCGACCGCGCCAAGTTCACGGAGATCGCGGAGAACGAGAAGCGCAAAGAGCAAAAGTGCGCGGACCGCTGCGCCGACCTCGAGCAAGTCGCGCAGACGCAGGCGCAGCTCGCGGTCAAGGCGTGGGAGGATCACTCCGCGGCGGAGGAGCTCGTCGTCGAGGCCGCGGCGAAGGTGGACGCCGCGGTGGAGCGATACGGCGTCGCCGAGCTCGCGTTATCCGACGCGCGAGCGAAGCGAGCCGCAGCGTTCGCCGCCGCGGGCGTCGGCGTCGAAGGCGACGACGACGGAGACGCCGACGCCGACGACGAAATCGAGAAGGACTCTTCTAATAAGCCCGCGGCGAAGCCCGCCGCTGCGGAGAAGGACTGGTGGACCGCGGAGGGTCTGTCCGCGGAGGAGGCGGTCGCCGTCGTCGCCGAGAGAGTCGCGGAGGCGGAGAAGGCGTACGAGACGGCGAGGGAGGACAAGGACGACCGCACCAAGTTTAGCGCCGGGATCGCGTCCAACGCGCAGGAGGCGAAGGAGCTCGCGCAGGCTGCGGACGCGCGCGCGGACGACGCGATGCGGCTCGTGGAGGAGAGCATGGAGGCGGTGATCGCCGCGCGGATCGCCGCGGCGGTCGCGGAGGAGGAGCTCGCCTCGCTCGACAAGGCGGAGGATGCCATCTTGAACCCGAAGGATTTCAAGAAGAAAGAGAAGGCGAAGAAGGTGAAGGAGGAGGAGGAGGCCGCCGCCGCGGAGGCGTCGATCGCCGCCGAAGAGGAGGCGGAGAAGGCGGAGAAGGCGGATGCGAAGAAGAAGGACAAGAAGGACAAGAAGGACAAGGAGGAGGAGGAGAGCGCCGAGACCGTCAAGGCGAAGGCGCCCTCGCCGACGTCGTCGTCGAAGCAGTTCGCGTCCAAGTGGTTCACGTCCGACACGGAGAAGTTCAGCAACCTCGCCACGGGCGCGGGGCTCGCGCTCGCGGTGGCGTTTCTCGCCGGGATGATCCTCCCGGGTGGGGCGAAGTTCCGCGCCGCGCTGTCGCACACGGGCGCGTCCGTCACGTCCACGATCGACAAGGGCTGGAAGTCCATCACGTCCATGATTCCCGAGTCGGAGAGGAAAATCGCGGAGCACGCCGCGCACGAGGCCGAGGAAGCCGGTCTCACGGACGCGCTCGTGCTCTTGTTCACGTCCATCTTCGCGGTGACGCTCGTGTCCAAGATCCCGGGCGGGTCCCCCGTGCTCGGGTTCCTCCTCGGCGGCGCCATGATCGGCCCGTACACCACCGGGCTCATCGGCCACGTCGAAGGCGCCAAGGTTCTCGCCGAGTTTGGCGTCGTCTTCCTCCTCTTCAACATCGGCCTCGAGCTCTCGCTCGAGCGCCTGCAGAGCATGGCGAAGTACATATTCGGCATGGGCAGCGCGCAGATGCTGATGTCCACGCTCGTGGGCGCGACGATCGCGTGCGCGTGCGGCCTCGCGGTGCCCCCCGCGGTGGTGATTGGCATGGGCCTCGCGTTTTCGTCCACCGCGGTGGCGTTGCAGGTGCTTCAGGACCGCGGAGAGACGGGGAGCCGGCACGGCCGCGCGACGTTCAGCGTCCTGCTGTTCCAGGATCTCACCGTCGTGCTCGTGTTCATGCTCGTGCCGTTGCTCGCGGGGCCGGACAGCGGGTCCATCACCGCGATCTGCGGGTCGCTCGCGAAGGCGATCGTGAAGACGGTGGCGGCCATCGGCGTCATCATGGTGAGCGGCCGCGCCATCCTGCGTCCCATCTACCGCCGCATCGCCAACCTCGGAAAGGCGGAGGTCCTGACCGCGACGACGCTGTTCGTCGCGCTCGGGACGTCGCTCCTGACGCAATCGCTCGGCCTCTCCATGGCTCTCGGCGCGTTCCTCGCTGGGCTCTTGCTCGCGGAGACGGAGTTCCACCTACAGGTGGAGTCGGACATCGCGCCGTTTCGCGGGTTGCTCCTCGGGCTCTTCTTCATGACGGTCGGGATGCAGATCGACCCGAGCGTGTTGATGTCCAACTCGTTCAACATCATCGTCATGGCGTTTGGGCTCCTCGTCGGGAAGTTGGGCGTGATGGCCGTCTGCGGGCCGCTGTTCGGGCTCCCTCTGCTCGCGTCGCTTCGCTCCGGCGTCTACGTCGCGCCCGGCGGCGAGTTCGCCTTCGTCACCTTCGGCCTCGCCGCGAGCGCCGGGTTGTTGACCATGGACGTCGTCAACCAGATCAACCTCGCGGTCGTCCTCACGATGGCGCTGACGCCGCTCCTCGCCAACCTCGGCTCGAAGCTTAAGGACGTTCTCAAGCAAGACGACGGCGTCGTGTCCTTGCAGGCGAAGGAGGGCGAGAACGACGACCTGAGCGGGCACGTCATCGTCGCCGGGTACGGCCGCGTCGGCCGCATCATCGGCGACTTGCTCAACGAGCAGCTCATCCCGTTCGTCGCGCTGGACATCTCCGCGGATAACGTCAACGCAGGGCGCTCGAACGACATGCCGGTGTACTTTGGCGACGCCGGCGCGGAGACGGTGCTGCACGCCGTCGGCGCGGCGAAGGCGTCGTGCGCGGTTGTGACGTTGGATACGGCGGAGAGCAACTACCGCGTGGTGTACGCGTTGCAGAAGCATTACCCGGACGTCAAGGTGTACGTGCGCGCGAAGGACGTCGCGAACGGGCTGTTGCTCGAGAAGGCGGGCGCGAAGGCGGTCGTGCCGGAGACGCTGGAGCCGTCGCTGCAGCTCGCCGCGGCGGTGCTCGGCGAGATGGACATGTCGAACGAGGACATCTCCATCGCGGTGGATAACTTCCGCCGGACGCACATCCAGGATCTGAAGCAGCTTCAGCAGAACAGCGGCGGCGGGCTCGGGTACGGGCTCCCCACGGACATGGAGACGCTGCAGGCGACCATGGACGAGCTCGACGAGGGCGGTCTCGTCGACCTCGTTCCCAAGGCTGTCTGAGTTGAGACGGACGGAGGGACCGGCAGACGGAGCCGAGAGAGAGAGAGAGAGAGAGAGAGAGAGCGGAGGGTGATTCTTTGAACGCTCGAGGTCGAACGTCGTTCGTCGTCGCATTGAAAAATACTATTACTACATCTTGCTACCACGCCGACGTCGTCGTCGCATCGCGGGCGGGTTTGGTTTCGGTCGCGACGTCGTCGCTTCGCTTCGCTTCTCTCTCTCTCTCTCTCGTTCTCGTTCTTGTTCCCCGGCGCTCAACCGCCCGTCGCGCCGCCGCCGAGCCCGACGGCGGCGTCTACGTCCCCGGACGGGCCCGACAGACGCCGACGGGCGAGCCGCACCAGCCCGTCCCCGCCCGGCAGGCACGCGAGGCGGAGTTTCAGCTTCATCACGCGCTCGAACAGCTCGAGTCGACGCTCGAGACGCGCGAGACGAGACGCCGGGTCCGCGTCCGCGTCGCCGCCGCCGCCGCCGCCGCCGCCCTCCGCCGCCCCTCCCTCGCCGTCTCCGCCGCTCGTTCTCCACCGCAGCGCCCGCAGCTCGTCTCGAATCTCCCCAACCTTCTTCCGAATCTGCCGCGGGTGCATGTCGCGGACGTCCTTCCACCGTTCGCTCGGCTCGAGCGCGAGCGGCGCGAGCTCTCTCCCCGCGTCGTCGAGCCGCGTCTCCACGTCGAGCGTCAGCGCCGCGACGTGCGCTCTGAGATGTCGACAGACGTCCGCGCGGCGCTTCGACTCCTCCTTGTCGTCCGCGCGCGCGCGCGCCGCCGACATCGCGGCGTCGACTAATATCTCCGCGTACATCGGGCAGCCGTACTGGATGGCGAACTGGAGCGCGGCGAGGGACCCGCGCGTGACGACGTGACGCATGGTCGCCTCCGTCCACGGACAATTGTTCGCGCGGGCCCAGCGGAGGCGCTCGACGCTCGCGACGCAGTCCTCGACCGCGAATCTCGGGTTGTCGATCGGGGCGTACATCCACACCGCGCGTCGGCACTCGCGGTTCAACCCGGCGACGATCGCGAGGTCGGTCTGCGAGAGCAGAGGGAAGATTCGCGTGCGAAGCAGATCGACCTGGGCGAACAACGCGGAGAGGACGCCTCCAGATTTGGTCTCCATGCGCGTCTCGAGCTCGTCCTCGTACATCTCCGTGGGGCACCCGATCTCCGCGGCGAGCTCGGCCGACAGCGTGACGACATCTCGCCGGCCGCGTTTCGGCATCGAGCGCGCGTCCACGCGCGCGCGAGGGTGCGGGGGGAAGGGGAAGAGCTTCCTTTTTTTTGGCGGGCGCGCCCGCGCGGGCGTTGACTTTGGTATGGTGGCTGGCTGTCTCCTCCTATCTCTATCCTAAGGTTAGGAGTTTTTGGTTTGAGTCGAAAACTACGTCGTACTACTCCCCAAAACTACTTTTCCCCGCCTGCGAGGGTTTCTTTCCTCGTGCAGGGACGGAGCGGGGAGGGTGCACTCCGCCGCCGCGCGCGCCTCGTCGCGATGTTGCGACGCGCGTTCCACTCGATCGCGGCGACGTGCGCCGCGGCGCCTCGCCGCGGCGCGACCCCGCCCGCGAGCGTGGCGCCGTGGACGCGCGCGCTGACGACGACGACGACGTCGCGACCGTCCTCGGATTCCACCACCGGATCTTTCTCCGGCGCGTTCGTCGCGGCGCGACCGGGGACGATCTTCGCGCCGCCCTCGCGCGGAGCGCTTCCCGAGGACGACGCGCGCGCTCCGGCGTCGCCGTTCGCGCTCATGGCGGTCCCGAAGCGGAAGGTGTCGCCGTCGAGGAAGGGGAAGCGGAACCAGTTTCGACGGATCAAGTTCGTCGGTCAGGCGGTGCGGTGTCGCGACTGCGGCAAGGTGAAGATGCCGCACGTGTACTGCGACAGGTGCAGCGCGAACGTGTACGAGGAGGAGGACCTCGACGGCGGCGGCGTGCCGCGCGCGGGCGTGACGCAGCCGTAGACGCGCGCTGATGGAGCGCGGAACGCGACTCGTCGAGGCGGAGGCGATCTCTCGGACGCGGTGGATGTAACACGACACGTCTTATTAGTCTACGCGTGCGCCTAAACAACGACGCGCGGCGCGCGATCTACGATCGATCGATCACAGCTTGAACCCCTCGTGAATCGCGACGACCCCGCCTGTGAGGTTATCGTGCGACACGGACTTAAACCCGACGTCGCGCATCATGTCCTCGAGCTCGCGCTGCTTCGGAAACTTCCGAATGGACTCGACGAGATATCGATACGACGCCTCGTCCTTCGCGACGAGCTCGCCGAGCGCCGGGATCACGTTGAACGAGTACAAGTCGTACATCGATCGCAGCGGCTCCTGGGTCACGTGCGAGAACTCCAGGCACATGAACCGCCCCCCGGGTTTCAACAGCCTGAGCGCGTCTCTCAGCGCCGCCTTCGCGTTCGTGACGTTCCTCAGCCCGAACGCGATGGTGTAGACGTCGACGCTCGCGTCTTCGAACGGCAGCGACTCCGCGTTCCCCTCCACGAACTCCAACTTCGCGAGCAGCGCGTCCCCCTTCGCGTCGACCGCATTCAAACCCATGAGCCCCCGCCCCCGCGCGCGCTTCCGACCCTCCGCGAGCATCGCGGGGTTGATGTCCGACACGATGACGCGTCCCGGGTCGAAGTCCCGCGCGCGTCCGCCGCCGCCGCCGCCGCCGCCGCCTCCGCGCCGCGCCTTCTCCTCCGCGCGTCGAAGCTCCCTCAGCACCCTGAAAGCGACGTCGCCCGTGCCTCCCGCGACGTCCAGGTGCGTCATCCCGGGGAACACGCCCACCTTATCGACGAGGTAGTCCTTCCACAGGCGGTGCACGCCCGCGGACATGAAGTCGTTCATGAGGTCGTAGCTCGGCGCCACCTTCTCGAAGACGTCGCGGACGAGGCCTTGCTTCTCCTCCACGCGCACGTCTCTGAATCCGAACGACGTCGTCGGCGCGTCTTCGTCCGCGTCCGCGGAGGAGGAGGAGGACACGCCGCGCGCGAGGGAGGACGAGGACGACGCGGTGGCCGCGCGCGCGGCGCGTTCGATCGATCTCCCGGCGGCGCGGAAGATCCGCGCGGCGCTCATCGCCGATCGCTCGCGGCGCGGGACGTCGACGTGGGCACTTCCGGTCGTTCGTCTCCCCGCGACGCCGGCCGCGCGGTTCGAACGACGAGGCGAGGCGAGGCGCGCGCGCGCGATTCCGTACGCGAGCGCGCGGTGGACGAGAGGACGGTCGCGAGCGGCGCGCGATCTGTTCGGCGTGCGCGCGCTCCGTGCGGGCGCGCGTCGCGCAGTAGATCTCTTTCATTTCATCGCGTTCGTGGCGGGCGAGCACTGATGGCGTCAGATTCGGGGGCGCGAGATGCCGGGGCGACCGCGCGGCCTCGCCGCGCTCCTCGCCTCCCTCCTCGCGCTTCTCGCGCGGCCCGCGCTCGCGGCCGTGCCGTCGCGGCCGCTGAACATCTCGACCCTGCGCGAGCCCCTCCCCGCGGCGCGGGTCCTCGCGCTCGGGCAGACGGACCGTCGCGTGCGATGGACGAGCGTCCGCGAGAATAAGAGCGACGACGACGACGACGACGACGACGACCGCGGGTGCACGTCGCTGGACGGGCCGGTGTGCCCGCTCCCGCGCGACGACGCGGCGGACGACGGCGAAGAAGAGGGCGAAGAGGCGACCGCGCGCGCGTTCTCGGACGCGCGCGAGCTGCTCCGCGCGATCGAGAAGCACATCGAGGCGATGCTCGGCCTGCGCGCGACGAGCGACGACGAGGCTACGACGAGCGACGACGAGGCGACGACGACGACGACGACGACGACGACGGAGAACGCGAACGCGAACGGCGCGGCGGAGACGCCGGAGCCGAAGCCCGCGGCGGCGCCGCCGCCGGTCGCGAAGGAGGCGCGCGCCGCGACGACCGTCGACGAGGAGAGGGGCGCGTTCTCGCGCGAGGCCCCGCCGGCCGCGCTGTCCGACGACGACGATTTTGAGCTCGCGAAGCGCGTCGTCGTCGGTCGAGCCGCGAGAGACGTCAAGTGCGACGTCTGCCGCGAGCTCGTTCGCGTCGTCCACCGCGCCGCGGCGACCGCGCCGGCGGACGCGCTCGACGAGGACGTCGTCACGAGTCGTCTCGCGCGCGAGTGCGAGGTGGACGCACTCGACGCGGACGTCGCCGCGGACGCCGCGGACGCGGCGGCGACGCCGACGCCGAGCCTCTTGCGAACGCACGCGATCATCACCCGCGCGCCGCCCGAGGAAACAACCGTCGGCGACGCCGCGGAGGCGTCTGAGACGTTCGTGCTCGCGCGTCGAGCCCCCGGGACGTCGCTGCGAGAGATCGAACTCAGGGTGTTCCGCCGAGCGTGCGCGGACGTCGTGCGGGACGGCGACATCGCCATCGCGGAGAAGACGGTATCCGCCGCGAGACGACGGCGGGGGGAGGGGGACGGCGACGGCGACGGAAACGAGGACGTCGTCGGCGACCTGCAGCGCGCGCTGTGCGACGACGACGCGCGGATGTGCGCCGCCGAGACGTCCTCCGCGGCGATGGACGATACGAAGAAGAAGAAGAAAAAGAAGAGGAGGAAGAAGAGGACGGAGACGTGCTACTATCACGCCGCCGGGTGGTGGAATTACGAGATTTGCCGCGGGGGCGCGATCACGCAGTATCACGCGGACGCCGGCGGCGTCACGAGGGTCGCCTTGGGGACGTACGACGCCGCGACGACGTCGAGACGGAAGACACGCGACGCCGCGGACGCGAACGCGGTCGGCGTCGAGATTTTCACGCGCGGCGCGACGTGCGAGGGCGCCCGCGCGAACGACGACGACGAGCCCGCGGCGGCGGCGATCCGACGCGGCGGGGAGGCGAGATTTTATTGCGCGAGAGACGGCGCGACGAGCGTGGAAGTGAACGAGCCGGAGACGTGCGTGTACGACATACGCGTGCGCTCGCCGCGACTGTGCGACGAGGACTACGCGTAGGTGTAGGTGTAGGAGGACGAGACGACGACGGTAGCTTTATAATAAGAATCGTTTCGTCGCGTTCCGTTTTCAGTCGCGCGCGGTTCGGACGCGTGGCGTTCGCGTCGCGTCGCGTCGCCTCACCGTCTTCGCGTTCGAAAATCCAATCCCCCCAGCCCAGCACGACAATCGTTCGTCTCATCGCCGCTGCTTCTTCCCGCCGCCGCCGCCGCCGCCCTTCTTCCGCTTCCTGTCGTCGTCGCCGTCGGAAGCTTCCTCGTCCGCGGCCATGGCCTCTTCCTCGAGCTCGTCCCAGTCCATGCCCTCGTCCTCGGAGTCCTCGTCGTACTCTTCGTCGTCGTCGTCGCTCTCCTCCACGGACTCGCTCTCGGACTCCTCCTCGGACTCCTCCTCGGACTCGCTCGGGGCGAAGTCGGACTCGCTCTCTTCGCCCCCCTCGCCGTCCTCGTCGTCGTCGTCCTCGACCTCGTTGTTCAAGAACTCCCATCCGCCAGCCTGGAGCCAATCGTCCGGGTCCTCCTTGATCTGCTTCAGAAGCGGCTTCCAGTTCAAGTTCGCCTTGCCCTCGTAGTACTTGATGTCGAGCGTTCCGAGCCACTGCTTGATGTTGTCGAGGTTCTGCACCGGGATCTGGTCGATGCGATGGACGTCCTTCGTGAAGTCTTTGAACACGATCGCCATGTCGAAGTTCTTCAGGTGGAACCCGACGCGCTCGAGGTTCACGACTTCGATGTCGCTCGACGACACCACGAGCGGCGGGAACTCGGTGAGCTCCACGAGGCACGTCGCCGTGGGCAGGATCCGCACCGTGCTCTTGAACGGGACGCCGTCGAACGCGAGGTCGTGGTACGGCGAGTCGAACTCCAGGTTGAGCTGCGGGAAGTCCTTCTCCCAGATGTCCTGCACCTTGCGGCAGAACCCGCTGAACTCCTTGTGAATCCGTTTCTCGCGTTCGCGGTCGCGTTGTTCCTCCTCGATCTCGTCCGGGTCGTACATGTTCCGTCGCCCGCCGTCGAGGCTCTGCACCGCCTCCATGATCTCCATGTAAAACTGCACGTCGTGCGTCTTCTTCTTGCCGATCATGATCGGGTTGTGCAGGTGGAAGTGAATCAACGTCTTGATCTCCTTCTTCGCGGGTTGGAAAAACGCAAACTTGACGTTGGAGTAGATGATGTCCACCTGCTCGTCCGCCTTGGCGCCGACGTACCGCAGACCGTTCGTGTGCGCCTCGAGCGTCCCCGCCTTGCGCCCTCCTCTTCCTCCGAACGTCGGCAGCATCCACAGGCCGACGAGGCGGTGCACGCGGCCGTGGGACAGCACGAGCCGCTCCTGTCGCACGAGCGTCGCGCGTTCGGCTTTTTCCGTCTCGCGCTGCGACACCGTCCGCTTCAGCGCGCGCATCTCCTGGACGATGTAGTTGGCATGCTTCGTGTCGCTGCTGCGGTACGAAATCTCGCGGAGGAAGGTCAGGTCCGGGAACTTCATGTTCGCCGGGTACGTGCTGTTCGCCGCGATCGCCCCCGGCGCGGTGGGCGCGTTGAAGTTGATCCTCACGAACGACCGACCGCCATCCTGCGTCACGCTCACGCTCTTCACGGCCATGATGTGGAACGGGACGAGCCCGCCGTGGATCGGAAGCAGCACGGTCTCGTTGTCGCGGTCGACCGCGAGCACCGGGTCCGCGCCTCGAGGCACGGGGACGTCAGCCATGGACTCGTAGGCGACGAAATCAGCCGTCGCGCCGCCTTTGCCGCCCGACGCCATCGCGTTCTTCGCGCCGACGAGGCGCGCGTACGTCTCTTGGTTCTTCTTGTCCGCGAGCGCGGCTTGCTTCCTTCGGCGCGCGTCCTCGTCCGTGGGGCCGCCTTCCTCGCCTCTGGTCTTCGCGTCCATGACGACGCCGCCTTCTTCCACGCGCGCGGCTTTGGCTTGCTTTTTGTTCGCCGCCGCCGCCTCCTCCTCCTCCTCCTCCGCGGAGTCGTTGATTTGGTACGCGATGTCCTTCAGCGCCTTCGTCGTCGCTTTCGTCATCACGTCCGCGGCGGCGCCGTCCTTCGCGACCGCCGCGGTGTCCGCGATGAGTATCGCGTACGTCGCGGACTTGCTGCCCTCCTTCGCGTCCGCGTTCGCGAGGCCGTTGAGCGCGATCTGGACGTTGTAGCACTGCCCGGCTTTAATCTTTTGCGGCGCGCCGCGCGACTTCGGCCCGAGCGTCATGGAGCTCTCGCGGAGCTCCAACCCGATCGCGGTCCCGATCGTCTTCCCGAGCTTCGCCGCGAGCTGCTCGCCCATGCCGTTCGGGTTCGCGGCGATCAGCGCCGCCTTCGCCGCGTCGTGCGGCGCCGCGAGGTCCGCGCCGTCCACGAGCGCCTTCAACGCGGCTTCCTGCGCGGCGAGCGCCGCCGCGTACACGTCCTCCATCGCCTTCGTCGGGTCGATCATCAGCGTCCGCGCGACGTTCGCGCAGTACTGCATCACGCGCGCGCCGAGGGAGATGGTCACCACGCCGTAGTGGAGCTTCTTATCGCTGCTCTGCGCGCTCAGCTTGAGCTCGTATTCGCCGCCCGACTGCAGGATCGGCGGGTAGCAGATGTCCACGTCCTCCGCCTCGACGTCTTTCATCCCGAGCTTCGACGGCTCGAGGATGACGTCCTCGCACTGCTCCGAGAGCTTCGCGTGCGAGATCTTCGTCTCGTCGTTCACGACGCCCTCGATGGTATCCACGCACCAACGCATCGCTTTCGCCGCGAGCGACGCGGCTTTCTTCATCGTCGTCGCCTCGGTGGCGTCGCGCACGCTCATCGCGTCCGCGAGCCCGGCGGCCACCTCGACGATCTTCACGCCCTTCTCCTTCAGTCGCGCGTGCGCGTGCGTCACGAGCGCGCCCTCCTCCGCCTCCTTCGCCACCGCGCCGACGATCAGGCCTCTCTCCGCGATGAGATCCACGACCTCGTCCACCTGCGTCTTCCCGTCCTCGCCCTTGGGCTTGACGTGCACGACCACGGTGACGTTCGCGTCCGCGAGCACCTTCTCCGCGACGGATGACACGAGCGTCGCCTTCTTCCCGCCCGTCACGACGTGCAGCTCGTCCTTCGTGAAGAGCATGAGCGTGTCCGGGAGCTCGTACTGGAATAGCCAGATCTGCATGGACGCGGACTTGAGGTACCGAAGGTCGTCCTCCTTGTTCGAGCCCGTGCCCAGGAGGCACGCGGTCGCGTTCGCCCACATCGGCTCCGCGTTCGCGGTCCAGGACGCGCGCATGGCCCTGAGCCTGGACGCGCACAAGTCGCCGTCGATCGTCGGGCCGCTCATCGCGCGCGTCGAGTTGTCGCCGCGAGAAATACGATCGGGCGGTGGATCTGGCGACTTCGAAGCCGACTTCGCGATCGGTCGTTCACGCGGAAACGCGCGCGGTGGTCGACCTCGCGGTTCGCGGCGACGCCTACCTGCGCGGCGTGTGCGCGATCGCGCGTGCTCCCGAGCGTCTCGGAAGGCCGCGGTCGCGAGCGTGCGTTGTGCGCGAGCGGCCGCGACGGATGTCTTTTTGAATCTTGTGGTCGTGTTCTTTCACTTTGGTGTCGAAGAAGTAGAGCTCGCCGCCGCGTTTTTCCCCGTTGTTAGCGCCTCCGCCGGCCGCACAAGCCCATGTCGCGCGCGGCTCTCAGGACGCTCGTCGCGCGCGCGCCGCCGCCGACGATCGCCCCGTCGCGCGTGGCGTCGCGGCGGAACGTCTCCGTCGCGACGCGCGCGCGCGCGCCGCCGGTCGCGGACGACGACGACGACGACCACGACGCGGGCTCCGACGACGCCCCGACCACGACGTCATCAGGGCCGTCGTCGACCTCGCCGGCGGGCCGCCCGCGCCCCTCGATCGTCGTCCTCGACGGCGCGAACCTCGCGTGGACGTACTCCGCGTCGCTGTACGCGAAGCACGGCTGCCGGACGCGCCTTCCGCTGTCGCGCGGCGTCGCGCTCGCGCTCGAGTGCGACGCGTGGGCGTCGATGCGGCTCACGCCGCACGCGTTCATTCCCCGCTCCTACGTCGAAGGGCCGCTGCACGGCCTGTGCGACGGCGGCTCGCTCGAGACGCTCGTCCCGGGGAACGTGGAGTACCTCGGGAACGCGACGTGGAGAAACACGGTGCTGCACGACTTCGCGCGGCGCGGGATGCTGACGACGGTGACGCGCGCGCCGAACGCGAGGGACGCGGACGACAAGCGCATCATCGCGTTCGCGTTAGGTGCGTCCCATACACTGGTCCCCATACGACCGCGTCGGCGTGGTGAACGCCGATCCTTGAGGACTTCGCCCAGCGCATCTCTCCGCCCACCCCTCGCTTTCAATCCCCGCCTTCGACGCCTTTCAACTCCGCTTCTGACGCCTTTGAACTCCACCCCGACATTCGCTCGTATGGAACGACCCTCAGAGCGCGACGCGGTCGTGTGCAGCAACGACCGGTACGAAGACCACGTCGTCTCCGCGGGTAGCGCGGAGAAACGTAAAGAACTCAGGCGGTGGCTGAGCGAGCGCAGGAGCGGGTACGAGTTTCAGGTCGGGAGCGTCCTGGACGCGGCGTACGCGAACGGGGGGGGCGATCCGACGGCGTCGCCGCCGCCGGTGGGGTGGACGCACCTGCCGTCGCCGCCGCTCGAAGAGCGCGGCGACGGCGACGGCGACGGCGGCGACGGCGGCGACGGCGACGCGGGTTCGCGCGCCGCGTGGCGCGAGGACGTGCACGCGACCGGGAGCAGCCGTCCGTGGGCGATCGGCGAGTCGCGCTGGGGTCGCGACGCGACGCGAGGCGGACGGAGAGGCCGCGGGAAACGCCGGCGGAGGGGCGGGCTCGGAGACGCGGGCGGCGGCGGCAAAGCGAAGCGCGCCAAGGGAAAGGGAGACGGAGACGGAGACGAGTTTCCGTACTGGGCGCTGCCCGCGCGCGACCTCCCGGTCGTCTTCAAGGTCAAGAAGAACGTCGCCGCGAACTAGCTAGGCATCTAACTTAACTATTCGTATGTTTCCGGGGATCGCATCGCCGCGCGCGCCCTCGCCATCGCCGTCGCGAACGCCGTCTTCGCCGCGTCTCTCGACTTGGCGCCCTCCGCCAACGCCGCGGCGACCGTCAGCGTCCCGGGCGCGGACCGCATCACGCTCGCGGTGAACGCGTGGGGCGGGCCCCTGGAGGTGGACGACGGCGACGGCGACGGCAGTTCGAGCGCGCAGTTCAATCGCAGCGGATCCGACGCGTCCGTCTCGATCGAGATGGACGTCGTCGTCGCGCTGCTGAGCTCCCGCCGCAGCCGCTCGAGGACGTCCGACGCCGTCGGCGGTTTTTTCCCCGCGCGCCCGCGCGCGCTCGCTTGCACCTCGAACGTCATCCGCCAGCACTTCGGCGTCGCCGCCGCGGTCGTCGCGGCGTCGAGCGCGTTCGCGTTCGAAGCGCCGCGCCGGTTCGTCTTCTCGAGCGCGTCCTTCGCGAAACTCCACGCGATCCCCCACCGCATCGTCCGGCCCTGAAGAAACTCCGTCGTCCGAAACGTGATCGACGAACGCATCTCGAGCGCCCTCCGAAGCTTCTTCATCGTCTCCTTCTTCCCGCACATCGTCGTGTACCAGTGCACGCGGTCGAGCAGCGTCAGCGAGTCCTCGTACATCGCGCGAACGAACGCGTGCTCGCCGCCGTTCGGGTAGCACATCTCCGTCTCCGTCCCGCCGAAGTTGGTCCCCGCGTTGAGCTCCGCCTCGGCCATCGTCTCGAAAAACGGGGGGTTACACATCGAGAACGCGAACCGCTCGCCGTCCCTGATCGCGGGGAGTAACACCCCGTCGCCGCCGCCGCCCTCGCCTCCGCCCTCGCCGCGTCTCGAGTCTCGGATCTCGATGAGCGACGCGACGTTCGCGTTGGCCGACGCGTTCGCCGTCGCCGCCGCCAGCGCCGCGTCGGCGACGTCGCACCCGACGAATCGCCACCCGTGCGTCGCCGCGCCGATCAGCGGGTAGACGCAGTTCGCGCCGACGCCGACGTCGAGGCCGAGGACGGTGGGCCCCGCGATCTCGACGCCGTCCGGGCGCGACGCGCGGAGGAGGTCTTGGATCCAGTGGACGTAGTTGGCGCGATTCGCGACGGGCGGGATCAGGTGCCCGGGCGGGACGGTCCAGCGGAGGATCCCGTAGTCGACCGCGAGCATCGCCGCGTTCAGCTCGCGCGTCGCGTCGTAGCTCGTGAAGTCGATGACGTGCCGTCCCTTCCCGCGCGATCGCAGGTGCGGCAGGAGCGCGGGGTGTCTCTTCGCGAGGGCCGCGAAGTCGGGGTTCTTCTCCCTGTACGCGTTCCGCGGGTGCATTCGGTCGCCGTTCGGCGCGCGCGTCGGGATCGGGGCCGCGCGCGCGTCGTCGTCGTCGTCGTCGTCGCCGTCGTCGTCGTCGTCCTTCGCGTCCTCGCCCGCCTCGACGCGCTTGCGCTTGCGCGCGGCGTCCGCGTCGTCCGCGGCGTCGTCGCGGTCCCCGGGGACCGCGACGACGACGTCGTCGTCCTCGCGCGCGGCGTCGGCACCGGCGGTCGTCGCCTCCTCGGCGTCGCGCATCGCGTCTCGGAGCTCCTCCGCGGCGGCGAGGAGCTCCGCGTCCGCGTTCGCCGGGTCCGCGGCGATGATCGCCTCGAGCTCGGCGAGCGCCTCGCGCACTTCCGCCGCGCTCATCGTCGCGGCGAGCGCGCGCGAGCGAGGCGTCGGAGGCGCCGAGGCGGTGTGACGCGAGCGCGCGAGATCGCGACTCGAGAAAATATTTTTTTGTCTATCCTTAAGATGCTCCCGTCTGAAGCCTGCGTGTAGTCTAACAGCCGAGGCACATGTGCTCGAACGCGTAAAATCCGACGGCGGCGACGATCGCGACGCCGGTCCCGCGCGCGAAGCCCGACTCCCCGCCCGCGAAGCCCGACCCGCGCCCCTCCCCCTCGGAGTACGACCGTCTCCGTCGCGGCGGCAACGCCGAGAGATGCCTCGCGTCTTCGTCGGCGTGCGCCTCCAAAAACCGCGCGCGGTCCCGTCGCTCCAAGCCCCAGTGCAACGACAGCCCGAACGCGATCTTGACGAGACACATCGGGATCTCCGCCGCGAAACACCGCGCGTAATCGCCGCCGTGCGCGCCCTCGAGATACCGCCTGCCCGCGTGACCGCCCGCGTCCGCGACGCACCTCGCCAAGAACCACCCCGCCTGCTTCGAAAACTCGTATCGCAGCGACACGATGCCCGTCGCCATCGTGAGCGGCCGGAGCGGCCTCCACACCGTGATCCCTCGCAGCAGCGCGTAGTGCCGCGCGGCTGCGCCAATCCAGCTCAAAACTTCGCACACGATCTCGTAGCTGTTCTCGTACGTCGCCGGGCACGTCGTCTTGAAGACGACCGCGGTGAGGTACGCCGATGCCATCGCCGCGGCGACGGCACCGATCGGGATCGCTTCCGCCCACTTCGGACAAAGATCGCGCGGCGACCCGACCTGCGCGTCCATGCCGCTGCTTTTGAGGATCGTGGCGAGCGCGACGAGGATCGCCATCCACAGACCGGTGTGATGCACCGCCGCGTACGGCCGTATGATGGCGAGTCTCCACGCCCTCCTGCGCTCGAAAATCCTGTAGGAAATCCGCGCGGCCTGCGCGGGGTAGCTCGCGTCGACGCCGTTGACTTCCTCGTCGTGTCTGCCGTTGGATATATCGCTCGAGGACGACTTCTCGCGCGTCGACGCGCGCGTCGCGCGTCGCACCGCGGGCATGTTTCGATTCGCGGCCGACAACAGATTTATTAGGGTATTAGGGTATTAGGGTATTAGAAGATTCGGCTGAAACTTGCCGCGCGCCTTCGCGAGGGATGCGGTGCCTGCGCGCGCGCGCTGCGGCGTCTCGAGCGAGCGGCTCCGCGCGATGGAGCGCGCGATGTGCGCGTCGGCGACGCCCGGAGACCGCTCCTCCCGCGTCGCGACCTTTCGCCAGCGAACGTGTCGAATCTCGGAATTTATTTTCAGATCACTTACTTTTAACCGCATAAATGCATATCTGGACACGTGTTCCCGCCGTGTAACGCGCGTTAGGTTGTAACTTTGTACAGTACAACTACACGTGTTCGGGGAAACTGTACACGTGTTCGGGGGATCATTTTTAAAAAGAGTCGCTTAGGGGTCCGAAAACCGCCTTCCAGCCCTCTAAAATCGCGAAACTTTGTGAGGGCATCGGCAACATGATGTACAACATCGTGACGAAGTTTCGGATTGATCCGCGCAGCGACGGCGCGTGGGCGCGTACGAAAGTACTTTCGCGTACGTTTTTGCCATCTGTATGCGTATTCAGTATAAATTTCGTACTTTTTTTCTGAAATCGTGAATTACCCCACCATGACCTTAATGCGAGAAGAAAAAACAGTCCCGAGGCACACACTATTCTGTACACGGTACTCATCACGACGTAGCTTTCAACGCACAACACGCGACACTCCTCGTCCGAGACGCGCTCGCGCGCTCGCCTACCTAAGTTGCTCGAGCGCGGCCAGCGCCTCTTTCGCCCTCGCCTTCGCGTCCGCCAGCCGCTGCGCGCTCGTCCCCGGCCCGAACACCACCTGCTCCAAGAGCGTCGCCCTCGACCCTCTTCTCGTCTCGACGTCCACGATCAGCCGCAACGCCTCCCTCGCGCTATCGGCGGCTTCCTTCCTCGACGCCGCCGCGTCCGACGCGCTGGACGCGTGCCCGACGTCCTCCTCGTCCGCCGCGGCGAGCGCGGCGAGCGACGCGAGCCTCGCGAGAAACACGGGGAGCTCGTTCGCGCACTCGGGCTGCGCGCGCGCGACGTCCACGACGTCGCGAACGTGCGACAACGCCGTCGCCCACGCGCCCGTCGCCTCCGCGTCGTCCGCGGCGGCGGCGTGGCACTCCGCGGCGGCGATCTCGTACCCTATTCCCGCCTTCTCGTAGTGCTCCGCGCGCTCCGCGTGCATGGGGTTCGCGTCCGTGGCGTCCATCTCGTACACGGACGCGAGCATCGCGTTGATCTCCTCCCGGTGCGTCGTGAGAAGTAGGTTCGCGGCCACCTCCGCCTGGAGCGGGTACACGAACTTGTACACCCCGGGCTCGATCAACATGATGAGTCCCTGCGCTTCGATGGACTCGAGGAGGCCCAACAGAACCGGGAGTGAGTGCTCCATGATCTGCACGAGGACGTCCACGGGGAACTCCACGCCGACGCACGACGCGCACTTCAGAAGGTCCGCCTCGACGGCGGTGAGCATGTCGATGCGCGCGACGAGCGCGGACCTGACCGAGTCCGGCAGCGACGCGTAGCTCACCTCGCCGGTGTTGCCCTTCAGATGCGTCGAGGAGCCGCCGTCGTGGGAATCCGAAGCGGTCGCCCACGTCTTGCCCTTCGCGAGCGAGTGCACGCCGGACGCGCTCACGGCGACCAAGTCTTCGCGGCAGAGGAGGTCCACGAGCATGACGACGATGCGCGGCGAGCCGTTCGCGTGGTCGACGATGTACGCCTCGAGCTCGGGGGCTACGGACTCGCCGGGGTGTAAGCCCAGCGATTTCGCCGTCAGGGCTTTGACTTCGTCGTCCGTGAGCTCGTCCACGTGCACGACGCCCTCGCCGGTGGGTTTCAGACGACGCGCGCGCGCGGTGTGAAACTTGGGCGCCTCGGGGTGGGATAACCCAGTCAACACGACCATGAGCTTGCCTTTCACCGCGGCCGCGGCGGGCGACGACAACCACTCCACGAGGTGCCACGACGTCGGGTCGCAGAAGTGCGCGTCGTCGATCACAAACAGCAGCGGGCGTTTCGATCTCGCCACCACGTGCACGAGAATCGTTTTTATCAGGCGGTGCGCGTCGTCCCAGTCCTTCTCCGTCATCATCGACGCCAACATCTCCATGTGCGCGTCGCCGGAGGGGAACAAAAGCTCCGCGGCGGCGATCTCCGCGGAAGACGCGCCCTTCGCGGACTCTTTTTTGAAGCCCACGCGGCCGCTCTCGTTGCTGCTCGCCATGCGGTCCATGATGATTCGGTGGATTTGGAACCCGGCTTCCGGGACGAGCGCCTCCTCCGCCTCGGGTTCGCTCGTCGTCAAGGTCCTCTTGATCGAGCCTTGCTTCTTCAGACCCGCGTCGTCTCCGCCGCCGTTCGTGTTTTTGTCATCCAGGGGCGACATCTTCCTTCCCGACCCGAACGTGCTGTTCTTCGAGAGCATCAAGAGCGATCGCTGTTTCAGCGACGACGGCGTCTGCGACGGCGCGAGTCTCCGCGCGCTGTTGCCGCTGTCCATCGTCGCGAGCGAGATCCCCTGCCTCGCCCCCCTGCTGCTCGCGGTTCTGTTCATCGCTCGCGTGGATGCGCCGGCGCGCGGCATCCCCGAAGACCGATTGTTCACGTCCAAGCCGCCGCCGCTGGATTGTTTTCGCATCGCGCCCATCGCCGTCGGGGATAAGTGATGCGACTCTCTCTCCTCCGCGAAGAGCCAGTGAAGGAAGCACCGCCATATGAAGTACGGCGTCGTCTCGTGCGATAACGCCGCGGTCATGACGCACACCTCTGGGGCACGGTCCGCGGGCAGTTTAAACGTCTCTCCCTCGTACGTTACCGTCAGAGCGAGTTGCTCCGCGAGGACGGACTTCCCGCACCCGCTGCCGCCTTGGAGCACCAACACGCTCGCGGCGACGGCCGCGTCCCCCTCTTCGATGAACGAATGCACCGCGTCGCGCAACGGCGCCTGCATC
>NW_003315882.1:396773-405897 GCF_000151265.4 Micromonas pusilla CCMP1545
GCAGACTTTTTCCACCCTATCGCGCCCTTTCAAACGAGATCGGGCTCGTCCTCGCCCTCGTACGCGATCGACCGCTCCGTCGCCGCTTTCACGTTCTCCGACGTCAGCGCGCTCCCGGGCTTCGCTTTCATCATCAAACACGCGGCGAGCGTCACGCTCTCGGCGCCGAACATGACCATGCCGAGCCTCGTTCCCTCCGCGCCGACGAGGCCGGTGAACGCCCAGCCGCTCGCGACGCCCACCTGCGCCTGCGGCCCGAGCCTCTCGACGAGACGCATCGCGCACACCGCGGCGTTCATCTTATCGTCGCGCGTCGGACAGAGCAACCCCCACGCCGCTTTCAAGACGACGCCCTTGTCGTCCCATAGGTACTGGTTCACGACCCCGCCGAGGGCTTCGACGCACTCGTGGCACGTCTTAAACGCGTTGTTGTGCGCGTCCAAGTCGACGTCGTCGTCCACCGGGACGGGCACGCGCGCGAACAGCGACGCGATCGTCCGAAGTTCGGACATCCGCATCGAGTCCTTGCTCTCGTTCACGACGACGTGGCGGAGGACGTAGCGCTGGAGGTAGTGCACGCCCGTCGTCGCCATCGCCTCGCGGATATCCCTTCCCAGGCGTCGAACTTTCACCTCCGTCCTCTCCGCGGCTTTCTGCGCCTCCTCCGCGGCGCTCTTCATGACGTCCGCGACGGTGCCGTACACCGTCGCCCACGCGTGCGCCGCCGCCGGGGTCCAGTGCTCGCCGAGGCCCGCTTCCAGGGTTTCCAACAGCGCCTGCCCGACGACGTCGTAGTGCGCGGGTAGGACGCCGTACGCGAGGTGTTTCTTCCCGAGCATCGACAACACCGGGACGAGCTTCCCGATGTCTTGCAGCCCCGCGACGGCGACGCCGACGGTGGACATCACCTTCGTCGCGTGCGCTTTCAGCTGCGGGGACTCGTACAGGTTCACGACGTCGCGGAACGAGAACAGCTGCAAAGCCTCCGGGGCGATGCGAAAGACGTTTCGGAAGAACGCGACGCCGTTTCCCTCGAGGTTTTCCGCGACGAGAGCCCACGTGTTAGAGTCACCCGCACAAAAAAACAATCAGACACGCACACGCCCGAGTAGTTTGTCAAGTCATAACGCGAGCGATATAAGACGTGGGGAGCCCGACGCGGTAGATAAGAGGCGGGACGGTGTAATTTGAGTGATGCAGACGGAACAGACTGATGATCGAAGTTCTGGGTCCAGCCGATCCCGAGTACCAAGTACCAGCCGGAGATCAAGAAGCAGTTTGAGTGGACAGCGACAGCGACAGCGACGGCGACAGCGACAGCGACAGTGCCCGCGGGCGGTGCGGAGGGAGATGGAGATGATGCCGAGGGTGCTCGGGATGAAGACGAGATCGCCTTGACGCAGTCAAAGAAGAAACGCAAGACGAAGCGATGAAATAGGCAGAGTAAATCGCGACGATGTCGCGAGATAGCGTCGACAATCTGACGGAACCGGCGGAAACGAACGTGTAGACCATGATATGTAACGAAAACGAACGAAGATACGGGAAAGTGAGGGGATCCCTACCACGTGTTCGTGACCTGCGCGTTTCTGTCCTCCTCCACGGCTTTCGCGTGCGCCGCTCGGTACATCAACGTCGGCGTCCGCATCGCGTGCGCGAGCATGTTATGCGGCTTCCCCGCCCCGGGGGTCATGCCGTCGGTCGCGAACGCGGAGTCCGTGTCCGACGGCGGCGTCGGCGCCTTGGAGCCTCCGTCTTCGGAGGCGGCTTCGCTATTCCCCCGTCCGCGCGGCTTGAACCATTTCAAGTTGCCCATGTGTTTCATATGCTCCGGCAGCGTCCGCTCCGAGACGGGCTCGCCGCCGTCGACCAAGATTGTCCCTTTCTCGGACTCCTCGAGCAGCTCCACCGCCCTCTGAAGCGCGGACCCGACGAACAGCGTCCCTCGCCTGTGCTCGCCCGCCATCGTCCCGGAGTCGCACCCCAAGTGCAGCGTCCGCAGGTTTCCTCTCGCGATCCCGCCGTGAAGCTTGATGTGCTTGAACGCCTTCATCGAGCTCATCATCTGCGCGCACGCGACGCGCGCGCGCTCGGTCGTCGAGCGCGAGTTCGAGTTCGACTTGTTCCCCGCCCTGACCGAGTTCTCCCCCGCGTCGGCGGCGGCGTCGGCGGCGGCGCCGGCGAAGTCGGCGTCGGCGAAAAACGTCACGAGCGCGTCGCCGGCGAATTCCAGCACCAGCCCGCCTGGAGTTGAAAGGCGTCAGACGGAGTTGAAAGGCGTCGCGGTCGGGGATTGAAAGCGAGAGCTGGGCGGAGAGATGCGCCGGGAAAAGTCCTTAAGGATCGGCGTTCACCATGCCAACGCGGTCGTATGGGGACCAGTGTAAGAACGCACCAGCCTCGACGACGATGTGCACGAGCACGTCGAAGATGGCGTGCAGCGTCTCCCCGAACTCCTCGATCCCGCGGTTACCCTTCGCGTTGAGCGATATCTCGAGCTTCGTGAACCCGGAGACGTCGACGACGAGCGCGACGCCTGGGATGCGCTCGCCCTCGAACGGCGGCGCCCGCCTGAGATCGCCCGCCAGCTGTTTCAGGACGACGCGCGAGAGGAACGGCCGGAGCGCGGTCGCTTGCTTCGGAGTGAGGTAGTACCCGGGGTGCGACGCCTGCGCGCGCGATGGGAGACGGCGGAGGAGGAGGTGAGCGCGGTCGGGCGAGGGCGCGCGCGGCGCGATACGGGAGGGAGGCGCGCGCCCCGGGCGGGCGGGGTGTTCGCGATCGCGAATCGATAGTGAATCGATAGCGAATAATCGGAGAAAACGACGTTCGATCGGCGGGCGACGCGCGCGCGCGCGGACGGACGGGCGAGGAACGACGGGCGACGGGCGACGCACGTCCTGCGCCGCGGCGGCGCGGTCTTCGTCGAACGAGCTCCGCTTCGTTTTGATCGTCAGCTTCGACCCTTTCAGCGGAGGCAATTTCTTCCGAACACTCGCGCCCCTCCGCCCCGCGGTCGCGACGTCGTCGAACCCGTCGTCGCCGTCGGTCGATCTCGGCTTGGACGCGAGGCACCCCATGCCGCCGCGTCCCATCTCGAGACCGTCTCGATGTCGCGCGACGCGGCGGAGCTCCGTGCGTCCGCGCGGAGCGCGAGTGTCCCTTCGCGTGGTTCGGAAAAACGTGTCAGGGAGGCAGCAACCCGAAAAGGCGCTCGATCGGGTGTTGGCAAACGACCGGCGGTTCAACGCGTCGAACGCGCAAACCTCGATGAACCACCGGTTTCAATTATTTTTGACCGGCAGCGAGCGTCAATTCTAGCTCTAAGGAGTCGTTGCGTTGCCTGACGAGGATCTTTCCCTCGCGCGATCGGACGCCGCAGTGTCGACCGTCGCGCCGCACGCGCGAACCACCCGGGGTCGCTCGAAGCGTCTCCGCGCGCGCCGAGACCGCACGCGCGACCGCGGCGAGAAGATCCGCCGCCGAGCTCGAAGCGCGGCACCTCCGATCGGACCGCGTCCACGCGACCGCGCGCCGAGGCGAATTCCCATCCGATGGCGATCCTGCACTCGGACTCGGACGACGACGTCCCGCTCGCCGCGCGCGCGCCGAACGCGCCGCCGGCGACGGCGCCCGCGGCGCCCGCGCCCCCCGCGGCGCCCGCGCCGGTCGCGGCCGCGCCGCCTCCCGCGCCCGTCGCCCCCGCGCCCGCGAAGGCGGACGACAGCGACAGCGACGACGTCCCCCTCGCCGCGCGGTTCGCGCCTCCGCCCCCGATCCGCAAGGCGGCTCTCAAGGCGATGATGCCGTCCACCGCGGAGAAGAAGCGCAAGGCGGAGAGCGACAGCGACGACGACGTCCCGATCGGATCGCTCGCGAAGAAGTCGAAGCCGTCGTCGGCGTCGAAGCCGAAGCCGAAGCCGAAGCCGTCCAAGCCGAAGCCGAAGCCGAGGTCGCCCGCGTCCAAGCCGCGCCCCGCGTCCGCGAAGGTGGCGCGATCCGTGGCGGAGCCGTGGAAGGGAAAGAAAGGGACGAAGAAGCAGTGGAAGACTTTGGAGCACCACGGCGTCGTGTTCCCGCCGCCGTACGAGCCGAACAAGGTCCCGCTGACGTACGACGGCGTCGACATCGTGTTGCTGCCGCACGAGGAGGAGGCTGCGAACTTCTTCGCGGTCATGAAGGACACGGATTACGCGCAGAAGGATGTCTTCGTGAAGAACTTTTGGGAGGGATTTAAAAAAGTCTTGCGCGGCGGCCCGCACGCGATGACGATCAAGGAGTTCAAGAAGTGCGACTTCACGAAGATGTACATGTGGCATCTGAAAGAGAGGGAGAAGAAGAAGGCGATCAGCAACGAGGACAAGAAGAAGGCGAAAGCCGCGAAGGATGCGGAGGAGGAGAAGTACAACTGGGCCGTCATCGACGGGCGGCGCGAACGCGTCGGCAACTTCCGCGTCGAGCCCCCCGGCTTGTTCCGCGGCCGCGGCGAGCACCCGAAGATGGGACGCATCAAGAAGCGGATCATGCCCGAGGACATCACGATCAACATCGGTAAGGGCGTGCCGGCGCCGGACCCGGGACCCGGGCACAAGTGGAAGGACGTGATACACAACGACACCGTCACGTGGCTCTGCGGCTGGAACGACACGATCAACACCAAGGACTGGAAGTACGTCCAGTTCGGCGCGATGTCCTCGATCAAAGCCGAGAGCGACATTCAAAAGTACGAGAAAGCGAGAAAGCTCAAGCTCGCGGTCGACGCGATCAGGAGGGATTACTTCAAGAAGATGAAGACGGGAGATATGCTCGCGAAGCAGCTCGCGGTGACGACGTACCTCGTGGACAAACTCGCGTTGCGAGCGGGCGGGGAGAAGGACGAGGACCTCGCGGACACCGTGGGCGTGTGCACCCTGCGCGTCGGTCACGTGGAGTTCATCACGCCGAGCACGCTGAAGCTCGACTTCCTCGGTAAGGACTCGATCCGGTATTTACAAGAGCACGAGGTGGACCCTCTCGTGTTCGAGGCGATGCAAAAGTTTTGCAAGGGGAAAAAGCCGGATAACGACATCTTCGATCAGATCGACCCGTCAAAGGTAAACAAGCACCTCCAGACGCTGATGCCCGGCCTGACGATCAAGGTGTTCAGGACGTACAACGCGTCGTTCGTCCTGAACAAGCTCCTGAAGGACACGAACCCGAGAGACACGGTGCCGCTGAAGAAGGCGGCGTACGACGCGGCGAACAAGGAGGTGGCGGTGCTGTGCAACCACCAAAAGGGCGAGAGCAAGGCGCACGGCGCGCAGATGGAGAAACTCGTGGACAAGAAGAAGGCGATGGAGAAGGAGCTGAAGGCGCTGCGGCAGGACAAGGAGAAGAACAAGTCCAAGATAAGCACGATGAAGGAGCGGCTCGCGAAGCTTGAGCTTCAGATGAAGATGAAGGAGGACCTCAAGACGGTGTCGCTGGGGACGTCGAAGATCAACTACCTGGATCCGCGGATCACGATCGCGTGGTGCAAGCGCAACGAGGTCCCGCCGCCGACGGTGTTCACGCGCGCGCTCGTCGAGAAGTTCAACTGGTCCATGGAGGTGGAGCCTGATTTTGATTTTTAAGCGCGGCCGGCGAGGGGAGCGGAGCGGAGCGGAGAGAGGAGGTAGCGGAGAGTGCACATACACACCACGGCGACGGACGGAGACGGTTTCAACGATTTCTGATCTGATGTCACTCATCACGCTCACGCAAACCCTCGCGTGAAAACCTCTGCCGCCGCGTCACACACCTCGGCGCCGATGCCTTTCGTTCACGTCGCGTGGCTCCCGAAAGCGTGCCGCACCCCGGAGATTCGCAAGGAGGTCGCATCGGTGCGTCGACGTCGCGCGCCAGTTCCGCGTCGTCGGCGTGCGTCATAGCGCCTCGCGGCTCGGCTTTCCGCACATTCCGCGCACTCCGCTCGTCTTCGCGCGTCGTCGTCTCACGCGCGCCGCGCCCTCCCCCCGTCCCGTCGCCTCGAGCAGGCGATCATCAAAGCCGTCACCGCGGTCAAGGGCGCGGAGATCACCCCGGACAAGGTGCGCGTCGACCGAACGCGCCGCCGTCTCTCGCGCGGAACGAGCGCGCGTCTCGCCGTCGATCCCTCCTCCCTCCTCCGTCCGACCCGTCGTCCGTCGACTGACGAGAACCACGACCCGCGCGACCTCGTCCCGTCCCACCCCTCGCGTCCCTCGCTCGCGTCCATCAGGTCGTCGTCCGATTCAGCGAGGCCGTGGACGGATTCGCGCTCCCTCCCGGTCACACGCACGAGAACGTGGACCAGCCCGTCGCGAAGAAGTAAGCGCGCGGCGGCGGCGGCGGCGGCGAGCGAGAGGAGGGATCGAGCGATCGTACGTCGCCGGATCGATCGGATAGAAGAAGATCGGATGGCGGCGGCGAGGCGCGTCGCGACGGCGACGCTCGCGTCCCTCCGCGCCCGCTCGCTCGCGCCCTTCTCGACGCGCGTCCCCTTCGCGTCCATGGCGACGACGACGACGACGACGACGACGCCGACCGAGAAGCACCAGCTCGTCACCGTGGAGCTCATAAGCGACACGATGTGACCCAACGGGTTCATCGGCAAGCGTCACCTGCAAAACGCGATGCGCGAGGTGACGCGGACGCCGATGGACGCTGACAATCCGCTGAGGTTCAGCGTGCTTCGCGTGCCGTTCTTCCTGGAGCCGGACTACGAGGAAGACCCGGAGTGGCACGAGACGAATCGCGCGAGGTTGGAGCGGAAGTGGGGAGGGAAGGAGGCGTTCGCCGCGCAGAAGCGTCGGCACCGTCTGAAGGAACGCGGGCGAGAGGTGGGCATCGAGCACTTCAACCTCGACAGGCTCGCGTCGAACACGCTCAAGTCGCACCGGTTGATTCAGTGGGTCACGAAACATCGCGGATGCGTCGCGTCCGAGGCGCTGTACAACGACCTGAACGACCGGCACTTCGTGAGAGGGCAGAAGCTCAACGACGTCGAGATGCTCTGCGACGCCGCGGAGAGCGTCGGCGCGGACCGCGCGGAGTGCGACGCGTTCCTGAAATCAGACGAGGGCCTCGCCGAGATTCGGCTCGCGCAGGCGGTTTTGCGACGGATGGGGATACACTCGATTCCGAACTTTGTCATCGGCGGGAAGTACGTCGTCGGCGGCGCCGTGCACGCCTCGGAGCTTGTGGAGATTTTCCGCGAGATCGAGAAGACGGGCGAGGGCGCGCCGGACAGCGCGTTCGCGGAGACGCTTCAGATCCCGGTCGAGATGCGGTCGAAAACGCTTCCTTTGGATGCGTTACCCACGCACGCACCCAAGACGACGTCGGCTTCCGCGTCGTCCGTGTAGTAGTGAGCGTGAGCGGGCGAGCGCTAGCTCTATTTTTTACGCGCCGCGCCGGGCGCGCGCGCCGGTTCGCGAGCGCGACGAACTCGTGAAGGATCGCGCGCGAATCGGCCGCTCCGACGACGGCCGTCGCGCGATCCCGATTTCGTTTCGAGCGCTCGACGAACGCGGCGCGCGCGGAGACGCGCGGCGCGGTAGTCGGTGTTGAATGTAGACGTGACGAACGCGACGAGCGATTCGTTCGCGATCGACGCGTGCGTTTCCGGATCCTCCTCGGTTTTGTGACCGCGCGCGAGAAACGCGCGGCAGTTTTCGTCGCACGAAGGGATGGCGGACACCGCGCGGCGGTGCAGGACGTACTGCCGGTGGCTAGCGATGATCGTCGTCGCTTACATGTCGTGGCGTCACCGCGCGGACATCCTCGGCACGATGCGCGACGCGGGAGTGCTCCCGAAGGCGTGGGTCGAGGAGAAATCGTGACGACGATCGACGCCGAAGAGAAAGAAAAAGGGGACCGATCTTTTCTCTTCGTCAACACCGAGGGGAAAAGAAATGAATCGCGAGTAAAACGCGCGCACACTAGCGATAGCGTAGGACGAAATCGTCGACTTGTACGTAGTATTATTCTTTTACAACAGACCGCGCGTTTGGGTCGTTATTAGTGCGCGTCAGCGGCGTGATGGTATAACAGTCGCGTTCCCCCCGTCGTCGAATCGCGGCGCTTTTTCTTCTTTATCAATATCCCTCGGTGGTACAACAAAGCGCGCGCGGCGCCGACGACGTCCCAGATGACCTTCATTCCCTCGTGTCGGCTCCCCTCACTTCGATCCGACCTTCACAGCCTTGTCCCCGAAGTAGTACTCCACGTCCGCGACGACGCCGTCCTTGAACCACCCGGTCGGGACCCAGGACGTGTCGTACGGATCGTACCACGACAGCCGCGGCTTGACCCTCTTCGACTCGTCCACGACGAGGACGTCTCTCACGAACTCGCTCTTCGCCGCCAAGCGCGCTATCGGGAAAATGTGTGGGAGTTCGGGAACGTAGATCGTGTCCTCCTTCTTCGCGACCGGCTCGCGCTTGCGCTGCGCCTCCGCGATCATGTCCAGCGCGGGGCCGAAAGACGCGCCAATTCTCGTCGCCGCGTCCCCGAGCGGCATCTCGTCGCTGTACTTGGCGTCGAACGAGATGAACGTCCGAGACTGCTGCGACGCCCCCGCGACGCGCGCGAGGAGGGTCCTCCGCGCGAGCTCGTTGTTTCTCGCGATCGTGCGAAGCATCGCGTCGTCTCCGTGATATCTCGGCGCGTGCGGCTACCTAGGGTGCGCGCGTCGAAGTGCGGTGCAAAAGTGATTTGCTGACGAGGACCACGTCACGTTTTCTTGATATTTTCGCGAGTGGGGAGGTTTTTAGGGTTCGCAGACCGTCGATCGGCCGCGCGCGCGCGAGATCTAAAAACCCAGATTCGAAAAAGTGTGGCACGTGCCATGGGACGTGTGGCATGCGTCATCTTTTTGGTTGATCGGTCGCACGGGTCGAAGGTAAGGGTGAAATTTCGTTGACCGGTGGAAGCTCCTTCTAACGACGATTTCGACCGGGCCGGGCCCCGCGAGCGCGGCGAAACGCGGACGGACTCGACGCGCGGCACCGTCTGGACCAGAATAATGCGTGCATCTTGCGGCGGCGCTCGCGCGTCTCCGCAGTCCCCGCCGCGCGTCGACGCCCTCACCCGCGCGTCACCCGCGCGCGGGGCGGTCGACACT
>NW_003315882.1:406127-418920 GCF_000151265.4 Micromonas pusilla CCMP1545
GTCGGCGCGGAGACAAGCTCGCGTCCAGCCCGCACCCGAGCTCGTTTAGCACCTGATTCACGAGCTCCTCGGACTCCTCCTCCTCCCCGTCCGCGGCCATGGCGTCGTCGATCGCGTCGCCCATGACCTCCGTCGTGCTCTCCATCTTTTCGTTCTGCCGCTCGAACTCGCGCATGATGTTGTTTAAGGACGGGAGGTTGAGCTGCTTGTTCATGGACGCCATGGCGCGCGTGACGCCGCGCATGGCGTCAGCCATCGCTTGCGTGGACTTGAGCGTCTGCATTCGAAGCGACACGCCCTGGAGCTGGGATTTCAGACCGTAGAACTTCGTGATCGAGTGCCGCGTCCGCACGAGGTCTTTCGCCATCACCTGAGAGGAGGGAGCGAACGAGCGGACGAGAGAGGGGGAGGAGAGACGGACGGTGAGACGACGCGACGACGCGACGCGACGACGCGCGGAGTCGGCGGACTTTCTTTTCCCCCGAAGCGCGGGACGACGACGAGACGCGCCTTGACCGCGCCCATCTGGTTCTGCTTCGCCATCTTCTTGATCTCCGCGATGAGCTTCTTCTCTTGCGACTGGAGGTTGTTCCTCTCGCGGTCGAGCTCGCGGATGGACTTGTCCAGCATCCGCTTGTTCTCCCTGCGCGGCGCGGACGGACGTCGGGGAGGCCGAGAAAAGATAGATGTCACCAACGGCGAAGACGACGACGAAAAGGAACAGGTGGCGGAAAGACGCGTCGCGCGCGCGCGCGAAGAGCACGGCGAGACGCGCACCGCAGCATCTCCGCGGGAGTCTTCTTCTTCTTGAAGAGGCCGAACACCATGGCGAAAGGCGTTCGCGTGCGGTGACGCGCGCGCCGAATGGGGCGCGACGACGGGGGACTCTTCCAAGAGAGATCGAACAGAACGTCGTTTCGGTGATTACTTGACTACAGTCTACCCGGCAAAAATACATCTGCGCTCGCGCGCGACCCCTCCTCTCTCCGCATCACAGCCGCGCGTTGGGAAACCCCCGCATCGCTTGCTTCACCCCCAGCTCCGCCATGATCTCCTCGCTCCCGCCCAAGATCGCCGCGAACTTCGCGCTGCGCTGGAACTGCTCCACGACCTTCCCCATCCCGGTTTGGGTGATGGCGCGTCCGCCGAAAATTTGGCACGCCTCGTCGGACACGACGTTGGCGCTCCGCGTGCAAAACAACTTCAGAAGCGCGATCGGCCCGGCGAGGTGGTTCGCCTGCTCCGCGTGCGTCATGTGCTGCATCTGGTACGTGATCGCCTCCAGCCACGCGTGCACGCCCTCCACGAGGCTCGTGATGCGCGCGAGTTTGTTTCGAATGACGGGTTGCGCGATCAGCGGGTTTCCGAACACGACGCGTTGATTCGCCCACTTGTAACACTCCTCGACGACGAGCCTCGACGCGCGGTTCGCGCCCGCGACGATGTACCACCGCTCGTGGTTGAAGTTATGCATGATGCACTTGAACCCGCCGTTCTCCTCGCCCAGGAGGTTCTCCGCGGGGACCTTCACGTCGTCGTAGGTGACGTACGCGGTACCCGCGGACGGCGAATACGACGTCTTGATCGGCTTCGTCTCGAGGCCTTCGGAGCGCTCGACGAGGAGGAGCGACACGCCGCCGACGCCGGGCCCGCCGGTGCGGACCGCGGTGACGAAGTAGTCCGCGAAGTGCCCGTTCGTGATCCATTTTTTCACGCCGTTGACGACGTAAAACTTGCCGCACGGCGTCTGAGGGTGGAGTTGAAAGGCGTCAGAAGCGGAGTTGAAAGGCGTCGCGGTCGGGGATTGAAAGCGAGGGACCCTGGGCGGAGAGATGCGCCGGGCAAAGTCCTTAAGGATCGGCGTTCACCACGCGAACGGGGGTCGTATGGGGGCCAGTCAGAGACGCGCCTTCTTCGCGACGCACGTCAGCCCCGCGACGTCCGAGCCCGCCTCCGGGCCGGAGATGGCCAGCGCGATGCGCTTCTCGCCGAGGAGGACTTCCCTCCCCACCTTGCGCGCGAGCTCCGGGTTGCCGAACTGCAGCACCGGCGGAATGCCGATCACGAACCCGGCGCCCAGGCCGTCGCAGTATCCGGGCACGCCGAGGCGGCAGAACTCCTCGTGCGCGATGAGCTCGTGGAAGCAGTCGAACTGCTTCGGGGTTATCCCTCCCGGGAGGACGACGCCGCAGTTCTGCACGAGGTCTTCGAGCCACGGGCCGTTCTGTATGCGCATCGCGAGCATCCCGCGCTTGCCCATCTCCTTCCAGAGCTCGTGCGGGGGCGGTTTCCCCGCCGCGTCGTTCGCGGCCGCGTCCGGGACGACGCGCTCGTCGAAAAACTTTCGGAGGTCCGCGCGGAATCGATGATGGCTCTCGTCGTAGAACGAGCTCGGGAGCCCCTGAAACGCGCCGCTCTCCGCGTACGGAACCTTCGAGAGCTCGCCGGGCTTCAGCGTCACGCTCGCCTTCTTCGCGCTCGGCGCGTCGACGAGGGTTCCGATGAGGTACTTCGACGCCATGGACTTGAGGACGTCTTGGCGATGGAAAGCGTAGAAGTTTTTCGTCGCGTCGCTCCCCGCGCTGGCGTCGACGAACGCCTTCCCGCCCGGGTGGAACCGCGCGAACTTGGTGACGTCGTACACCTTGTCGTCGATGATGATCCAGTTCGACTCCGCGGTGTTGTGCTTCGCGACCTCATCGCGCGTGTACCGCGTCGCGCTCATCGCGCCCGCGCGGATGGATCTGAGTGAACACCGTGATGACGCGACACGTCAACAACAGAACCGCCCTCGCGCGCTCTCTTCATCGTCAGTCTTCGCCTCGCGCGGTGGTCGTCGACGCGCGCGGATGGCGACGCCGGCGCCTCTCGCGGCGGCGACGCCGGTCGGCGGCGCGGCGGCGCCGCTCCCGCAGGCGATCCAGTTCCGGGTGCGTCGGTCGTCCGCGTCCCGGCGCCCGCGACGATCCGAGCGTCCGATCCCTCCTCGAACGACCGCGCCTGACGCCCTCCGCCCCCGCCTCCCTCCCTCCCTCTCGGCAGGTCATGCGCACGTGCGCGCCGACGCTCAAGATCGACACGCCGTCGCGGTTCGCGCTCGACGACCTCGGCCATCCCCCGTGCGCGCCGTCGACGTCGACGTCGTCGGACGTCGCGTTCGAGTCGCGCGTCGATCTCGGCCTCCGCGCGTCGCGCGCGTCCGGCGTCACCGGCACGCTCTGCCTCCCGCAAGCGTTCGGCAACGTCTACCTCGGCGAGACGTTCGCGGCGTACGTCTCCGCGATCAACTCGAGCGATCGCGTCGTGCGCGACGTCTCGTTCAAAGCCGAGCTGCAGACGGAGCGGCGTCGCGTCGCGCTCTTCGACAACGCCGCGGAGGCGGCGCCGACGATGCCGCCGGGCGCGACGTTCGACTTCACCGCGACGCACGATCTAAAAGAGCTCGGCGCGCACACGCTCGTGTGCGGGGTCGTGTACACGGACGCGGACGGCGAGCGGAAGTACGCGCCGCAGTATTTCAAGTTCAACGCGGCGAACCCTCTCGCGGTGCGCACCAAGGTGCGACCGGGACGCGACGGACGCGCGTTGCTCGAGGCGTGCATCGAGAACGCGACGCCCGCGCCGTTGCTGCTGAGCCGCGCGACGTTCGAGCCGTGCGCGCACTTGGAGTGCGACGAGATCGTCCCGGCGTGCGTCTCCGGCGCGGGCGTCGTCATTCCAGAGGGGGACCCGCATCGGGGAGAAGAAGGAGGAGGCGGCGGAGGAGGAGGCGGAGGAGGGGCCCGAGACGCCGCCGCCGCGGGAGGGTCGGGACTCGGCGAGGGGTTGCCGTCGCTCGCGAACCGCCCGCTGCGCGTGCTGTCGCCGCAGGGCGGGTCGACGCACTTCCTGTTCGAGCTTCGACAGAGGCCGGACATAACGGTCACGAGCGACACGTTAGGGAAGCTCGAGATTCGATGGACCGGGCACAACGGCGAAGCCGGGCGACTGCAGACGCAGCAGATCGTCGGCTCGCCGAGGATCGGCGGGAAAGACGTCGAGGTCGCGTTCGCCCACGGCGCGCCGCCGAAGACCGCGCGCGTGCACGCGCCGCTGACGTTATCGTGCGTCGTGACGAACAAGACGGCGAGCGCGACGCGCGCGTTGGAGGTCATCGCGCAGCCAGACTCGGACGTCGTCGGCGGCGGCGCGACGGGCGGCGGCGGCGGCGCGACCGGCGCGACCGGCGGCGCGACCGGCGGCGGCGGCGGCGTCGCCGGGATCCTCGTGGACGGCCCGCAGCGGATCGCGATCGGGGCGTTGCCCCCCGGCGGCGAGCGCAGGGTGGAGCTGACGTGCGTGCCGACGCTCCCGGGGACGCGGCGACTGCCGATCGTATCCGTCGCGGAGGCGCGCGGCGACGGGGACGCGCGCGGCGGGCGCGTGTTCGACCAGCTGGCGCGTTTCGAGGTGCTGGTCGAGCGGTGAGAGCGTCGCGCGAAGTCGCTCGCGGTGGATAGGTAGCTAGCTGTTGAGAGAACGAACGACGAACCGCCGCGAGTCCCGAAGCGGCGCGCGCCGAAAACGTACGAGTACTGACTAACTGAGGCCACGGACTAATACTTAACGGACTGGAAGGTCTGGTCTCGTCCAGGTCTCGTCCCGAAATTCTTAGACCCTCGTTTCTGAGTCAAAATTTCCGATGTTACTTTTACAAAAAGGAATATTCGAGGTTCGAACGCACATTCGCGACGCGCCAGTGCACCCCGCGCCGCGCACGTCACCGCACCGACCACCCCGCGCGTCGCTCGCGCGAGCGCATCAGAGATGGGAAACCAACAAGCGCGCGGACGCATCGTCAGCGGCGCCGCGGCGTCGCCGTCCTCCGCCGCGCATTCCGCCGACGGCGTTCTCGGAACCCCGGGCGGGGGTTCGCCCGCGATGGACATCCCCGTCCAAGCGCCGTCGACGCCGCTGTCGTACGGCCCGCAGATCCCGATGGTCCCCGGCGCGAGCGGCCGCGGGATCCCGGACCTCCCCGGCGGCTGGAGCGAGCCGAACACGCTCGTCCCGGTCGCGATCAACTGGAACCAAGGCGGCACCGTCGTCGAGGTGGAGGGGTCGTTCGATAACTGGCAGTCGCGTCAGGCGCTGCATCGCAGCGGCAACCGCGAGTTCGCGGTGGTGAAGATGCTCCCGCCGGGGGTGTACCAGTACAAGTTCATCGTCGACGGCGAGTGGAAGTACGCCCCGGACCAACCCGCGATGTACGACGAGATGGGGAACGTGAACAACGTGTTGGAGGTGCAGGAGTACGTCCCGGAGATCTTGGACTCGCTGGATTCGTTCCTCGCGCCGTCGTCGCCGCCGGAGAGCTACGACTGCGCGCTGTTCACGCAGGACGACTTCGCGAAAGAGCCCCCGGCGTGCCCGCCGCACTTGCACCTCACGCTTCTGAACATGCCGCAGATACCGGACGCGCCGAACTTGCTCCCGCGGCCGCAGCACGTCGTGCTAAACCACATGTACAACGACAGGACTAAGCAACAGCGCGGCCAACACGTGATGGGGACGACGCACCGGTACCGGAGCAAGTACGTCACCGTCGTGTTCGTGAAGCCGAGCTGAGTGCTGTCTGTCTGTAGCGGGATAGACGTAGCGTGGGAAGGGAGAGGGAGGGCGGCGCGGCGAGCGATCGTCGTCGCGCCCCCCGTTTTGTTGTTGTACGAACACCGAACGTTAAAATTTGATGTATGACCAAAGTAAAAAAACCCTACTGAACTAAAATCATTTCAAATCAATCGCACGCGCGGCCGCAGTGCTCCTCGCACTCGCGCCTGAACTCAAACTCCGCGCCCGTCTCCGCGCACGCGTACCCCCGCCCGATCGCGTCGCCGCTGTCGTCGTCGCGAAAGAACGCGTGCGTCAGCGCCTCCTCCGCGCTCGGTCGGTCGCCCGGATCCCACGACAGCAGCCGCCGAATCAGACGCAGCGCCCACGCGCTCGGCAACCCCAAGCCGAGAGGGTCGCGCGCCGCGATCGTCCGCGTCAGCGCGTCCTCGGTGCACTCCCAGGACAGCATCACCGCGACGCCGCGCTCGGGTGGGAACACGCACAGTTCGAGCATCGCGCGGAGACGCACGGCGATCTCTTTCGTCTCCGCGCTCGCGCCGCGGAGCCGACGCTCCACCTCCGAGCGCGTGCGACGGCCGACGGACGCGAACACCTTCGGCGTCCCTAACGCGAGAACCTCGAGGGACAGAACCCCCACGGACCACATGTCGTACGCGGCGACCTTCGCGACGTCGTTCGCGACGTCGTCCGCGGCGTCCGGGTCACCCGGGCCGGAGGCGGCGGCGGCGCGGCGACCCCGGCGCGCCGCCCCCAGCGCCGTCGTCGACACGGACGACGACGACGTCCCGTGATGCAGCGGGATGCCGTCGAACAGACTCTCCGGCGGCGCGTACTCCGGCGTCTGCTGCGCCGCGGTGGGGCCGTCGTCGCCGTACAGCTCACGGAGCGACCGCGCGTCGACCGCGGAGCCAAAGTCCGCGAGCCGAAGCGTCTCCTCTCGGTCGACGGGGGATCCGTCGCCGCCGCCGGACGACGACGACACGAGCAAGTTGCTCGGCTTCACGTCTCGATGCCCGACGCCGAGCGCGTGCGTCAGCGCGCACGCGGCGATCGTCTGCCTGATGAGCTCGCGCAGCCGCCGGCGCCCGCGCGGCGACGCGCGGCGGTCGAGCCACCACCGCGATGGGCGCACGACGCGGAGAGAAGACGCGGAGAAGACTTTTTCGTCGTCGTCGCCGTCGCCGTCGTCGTCGTCGTCGTCGCCGTCCGCGTACATCAGCGACGACAGCGCGTCGCCCTCGTCGCGGAACACGAGCCAGAGCTCGTCCTCCGCCGCGTCGCCGCCGTCGCCGCCTCTGATCTCGAACGTGGACTCGTACCGCGCGACGTGCCCCGCGCCGGGGTGCGCTCGACCCTCCGCGGAGCGCGTCGCCGCTCGAATCGCCTCGCCAAAGTGCGCCTCGCGTCGGCCGCTCAGGCGGACGTCCTCCCCGCGCTCGACGAGGATGCGCTTCAGGACGTACCGCGTCGCGGTCGCGTCGTCGGTCGCGTCGTCGGTCTCGGCGTCGGACGCCGCCGCGCGCGCCGCTGTCGCGCGCCACACCTCGCCGAAGTGCCCGCGCGAGAACGGCCGCCCCCCGGCGCCGCGATACCCTCCCGTCTCCCCCGCGCGCGCGTCGCCGCCGCCGCCGCCGCCGCCGCCGCCGCGCGCGCGACTCGTCTCCCCCGCGCGACGCAGCGGGACGCCGCCGAGGGTCTCCAAGAACCGCGCGACGACGGCGACTTCCTTCCCCGGGACGCTCGTCGTCGGCTTCGTCGCGCGGCGCTCCCCGCCGCCGCCGCCGCCGTCGCCGGGCGTCAACGCGTTCGCTGGCACCCTCGAGAAGAACTTGAGCGCGGAGCCCGCGGTCAGGCCGTCGAGCTCGTCCCACCCGCCGCCGCCGCCGCCGCCGCCGCTCTCCTCGGTCCCGTCTCCGAGTTCGAGCTCGTCCTCCCCCCGCGCGACGTCGACGTCGTCCGCGTGAGCGACGGACGACGACGGGTACGGCCCGGACGTCAACGCGACGACGCGGCGGAGGTTGAACGCGACGCACGTCCCCGTCCCGCCGCCGCCGTCCTCCGCGTCTTGGCCGGTCGTCGCGACGTCGCACGTCCGCGGCGCGAGCGTCGTGCCGACGCGCACGCGGAGCGCGGCGTCGAGCGCGACGAGCGCGCGCTCGTCGTCCGCCGCGGCGGTCGACGTTTCAACTTCCGCCGCGGCCGCCGGCGGCGGCGGCGGCGGCGTGGGCGGCGCGACGTCCAAAGGCGGCGGCGGCTCCTTCGCCGTCATCACGAGCACCGCGACGTTATCGCCGCTGTTCATCAGCATCGCCGCGCGCGCCGCCGTCGCGGCGCCGAGCCTCAGCCGCGCGAGGACGCCGACCTCCGTGGGCGTTCGCCACGCCGCGGACGCGTCGTCGCCGCCGCCGCCGCCGCCGCCGCCGCCGGACGCGTCGTCGTCGCCGTCGCGTTCCTCCCCGGGCAGCCGCCCCGCGGCGGTCCCGCCCAGCGCGATGATATCGCCTCCCGCGGCCGTCTCCGTGCGCGCGCCGCGCCACGCCTCGAGGTCGCGCAGCGTCCATCGACGCGCGTGGTTCTCCTCCGCCTCCCCGTCGCCGCCGCCGAGCGCGA
Source organism: Micromonas pusilla CCMP1545 (assembly GCF_000151265.4). Classification (NCBI taxonomy): domain Eukaryota; kingdom Viridiplantae; phylum Chlorophyta; class Mamiellophyceae; order Mamiellales; family Mamiellaceae; genus Micromonas; species Micromonas pusilla. The sequence goes on from NW_003315882.1 coordinate 414,351, forward strand.
GCGAACACGCCTCGTCGCCGGCGAGCACGTCGGATACGCCGTCGGACACGAGCACGATCGCGTCGTCCTCCCCGAGCGACACGCGCGAAGACACGGTCGCGTTCGCGACGACGCCGTACCGCCGCAGCGCGCCGTCGCCCACCGCGCGGCTCAGGGTCGTTCCATACGAGCGAATGTCGGAGTGGAGTTCAAAGGCGTCAGGTGGAGTTGAAAGGCGCCGAGGGCGGGCGTTGAAAGCGAGGGATGAGCGGAGAGATGCGCCGGCAAAAGTCCTTAAGGATCGGCGTTCACCACGCCAACGCGGTCGTATGGGGGCCAGTGTATAGAACGCACCTCACCGCGAGCTCGCCGTTGACGCGCGGCGTCCCGCCGGCGACGACGACGCCGCCGCCCGCGCGTTCGATCCGCGCGCGCTCGGCCGGGTCGTCCGGCGCGTGGTCGCGCGTCAGCCGCGCGGCCGCGAACGGCGGCGCGCGGCGCGAGGGAGAGGGCGGCGGCGGCGACGCGGCGGCGGCGGAGGTGAGGCCGCGGTCGCGACGGGGCGAGCACGCGAACGCGCGCGAGTCACCCACGTGCGCGATCCAGACGTCGCGGCCGCGCATCAACGCGGCGACGACGGTCGTTCCGCCGGGGGCGCGCGTCGCGAGAAACGCTTCGTCGAGTTCCGTTATCGCCTCGCGCATCGCGCGCTCGACGATCTCGTCCGTGAGCTCGACGCCGCCGCCGCGGCGTCGTCGCGTCGCCGTCGCCGCCGTCGCCTCGCGGAGCTTCGCGTCGACGCGCTCGTGGAGCGTCGCTCTCGCGAGCTCGGACGCGTCCGCGCCGTCGTGGCCGTCGTACACCGCGGCGAACCGCAGCGATGGAGCGTCGTCGCGCGACGACGACGACGGCGGCGGCGGCGGCGTCATCACCGCGCATCGCGCGGCGTCTTCCTGGCGCCAGCGGCGGCCGAGCGATACCGCGTGCGCGCACGACGTCGGGGTGATAAATCTCGCCCCCGCGCGCGCGTGGCTCGGCGCGCGCGCGTCGTCGCGGTCGGACGAGAGACGCACGAGCGACGGGACGTCGAGGACGAGCGCGACGACGCACGCGAGGAGCGCGACGACGAGCGCGGATCGATACGGCGACCTCGCCGCGGGGGGGGTCATCGGGGAGGCATCGAGAGCGTCGGGGCGCGCGCGCGCGAGATTTGTCGTTGAAGGCGAAACGCTCGCGGTCGCTTTCAAAAAAAAATTCATCGGCGCGATTGAAAGCGAAAAAAACAGCAAAAACCTTCCGTCACTGGGGATTCCCGGGCGATTCCTCAGCCTAGTACTAATCCAGCCCAACCGTGCTTAAGTTCGATGTTCCGATGGGTATCGCTGTTCTCACGGTGGTATGAACGGAAGATACCCTCTTAGAACCCGCTCCGTATATATTCCCATTTTCGAGGCTTGACTTCGACTTATGGGTCAGCTCGGAAAATAAATAAATAAATAATCGACGGCAAGCGAAGCGGCTCACGTCAGCGCGCCGCGTCGTCGTCACTCGCGATGAGCGCCGCGACCGCGTCCGTCGCGGCTCCGCGGCTCACGTCGCGGCGCGCGCGCCGTCTCCGCGACGACGCGCGCGCCCCCGTCCATCGCCCCCGCCGCGCCTTCCCCCCGCGCGGCGCGCGCGCGGCGGCGCAGGACGACGACTTCGCGGTGTTCCGCTTCACGCTCGGGATCCCGGGGTTCGACGACGCGGACATCCCGCGCGTCGTCGGCCTCCTCGGCGCGGGGCTCCTCGTCGCGAACCACCTCGCGTCGTCCAACCCGTCCGACGCGCAGGCGCGAACGGAGCTCGTCGGCGCCGCGCTCTCCGCCGCGTGCGTCGCGACGCCGTACTTCGGTCGCCGAATCGACGAGGCGAGCGCGGGCGTCCGCGGCGGCGCGCTCGACGTCCCGGGCGCGGAGCAAGTCTTCGCGTTCGCGGACGACGTGGACGACGCCGCCAAGGCGGACATCGCGTGGGGGACGTACGCGCTGCTGACGCAGACGAACGCGCGCGGGGTGATCGTGCTGGACGCGGACGGGCGCGTGCGATGCGCGCGAGGGTCCGTCAGGCTGCCGTCCACGGGCGTCGCGCCGCCGGGGCCGTCGAGCGCCGTCGTCGCGGACCTGACGCGGACGATTCGCGCGTCGGGGTGCGTGCCCGACGGCGGCGAGGAGGAGGTGTACCTCGCGGATCGAGGCGCGATCGATCGCGTCGGCGCGAACGAGTGGGGGTGGATGCCGCCGGGCGCGGAGTCGGTGTTCGTCGCGAGGAACCTCCTTCTGGCGTCGGACGAGCCGAGGGCGTTCTCGAAGAAGCAGAGGAGCTGGGCGCGCGCGATCGCGAAGAAGCTGAGTTAGCGTAATTAGGGCCTACTATCATATGCACGTGCGCTTATTAGGATGATGGTAACAACGTATCGTACAGTAGTATTAAGAATCGTCAATCGCCGTCGTCGGCGTTCGCGTCGATCTCCGCGAAGTGATCGAAAAACGCGCGGAAGTGTCGGAAACACACGTCGATGTCCTCCGTGCCGCACATCTCCCTGACGCTGTGCATCGACAGCTGCGGGACGCCGACGTCCACGGTCCGCACGCCGAGGTTCGTGCTCAGGATCGGCCCGATCGTGCTGCCGCACCCCATGTCGTTTCGAACGACGAAGTCCTGCGTCGGGATCCCCTCCTTCGCCGCGCACTCGCGGAACAACGTCGCCGTCGTCGCCGTCGTCGCGTACCGCTGGTTCGCGTTGTGCTTCACGACGACGCCCGCGTGCATCTTCGGCGAGTGATTACTCTCGTGCTTATCCATGTAGTTGGGATGCAGCGCGTGCGCCATGTCCGCGCTGACGAGGAACGACCGGCGAAGCGTGCGCTCGACGAGTCCCTCGGCTGCGTCGGCGCCGCCGCACAGCGCGCGCGCGGTTCGATTCACCGTGTCCGCGACCATGGTACCGCCCGCGCCCGCGGTGGAGTCGGAGCCGACTTCCTCGTTGTCGAACAGCGCGATCATGCGCACGCCGGTCTCGTTCTCGAGGTCGCCGTCGCCGCCGCCCGCGTGCAACAGCGCCTTCAACGCGCAGAACGACGACGCGAGGTTATCCAACCTTCCCGAGTATATGAACTCCCTCGCCGCGCCGCCGATGACGGACGGCTGCGTGTCGCACACCTCGAGCTCGAAGTCCACGATCTCGTCCGGGTCGCAGTTCAGTTCCTCCGCGAGGACGGCGAGGAGCAGCGGGTGGTGCGCGGGTTTCTTCTTCTTCTTCTTCTTCTTCAATTTCGCGTCGTCGTCCCCATCCGCCGCCGCGTCCTTCGCCACCGCCGTCTCCTGCTCGAGCTCGCCGCGAATCGCGGTCGCGAGCACGGGCGCGAACTGCGTCTCCGTGTTGGGCTTGAACCCCTCCGTGTTCACGTTCCGGTCGAGGTGGATCGCGAGCGTCGGGATGCGAATGATCGGCCGGTCCACGCGCACGAGCTCGTGACTCAGCCGGCCCTTCGCGGACGCGCGACGAAGCAGAACCTTCCCGCCCACGCTCAGGTCGCGGTCGAACCACGTGTGCCACAGCCCGCCGCCGTACGTCTGCACGCCGACGCTCAAGAACCCGCCCTTCTTGATCGCGCTGACCGGCTTCAGCTTCGGGCACGGCGAGTCCGTGTGCGCGCCGATGATGTTGAACCCGTTCCCGGGCGCGTACTTTTCCCCGACGGCGAACGCGACGATCGAGCTCATGTTTCTCGTGAAGAAATATTTGCCCCCGGGCTTCAGATCCCACGACTCCTTCTCGCTCAGGCGCTCGAACCCGGCCGCGGCGAGCATCCGCGACGACTCCGACGTCGCGTGGAAGGACGTCCACGACGCGTTGAGGTAGTCCACGAGCTCCGTCGCGATCGCGGGGATCTCCGAGGGGACGCTCGAGGCCATGATTCGCGGGCGCGCGGACGACGCGGAGCGCGTCGCGACGGACGACGACGACGACGACGACGACGACGACGCGCGCCGCGTCGCGCTCGGCAGGCGGAAGAGCACCCCGGGGGGGCAGCACTCGCAGTCGTACAGCGGCGACGACGGCGACGGCGACGACGACGGGGAGGACGACGCGGTGACGACGTCGCCGCGCGGACGATGTCGTCCGCCAACGCCGGACGACGACGACGACGACGCGCGCGCGATCGGGACGACGACGCGGCGCGCGGGCGACGCGCGCGTCGAGCGGACGCGCGACGCGCCGAGGGCGAACCCGCGTCGCGCGAGCAGCGCGGACGATCGCATCGCGGCGACGCCGAACATGTCGCGCGCGGCGTGGAGTGCGGCGTTGTCTCGCGACCAATGCCCTAGGGTAAAAGACGGGGCGGGGCGTTCGCGGTGAGGCGCGCCGCTTGATGCGCTCGCTCCCTGCCTCCATCGGCGTGACCCTTCGTGTTCCGCATCCCCGGCGCACTCCGCGGCGCGCGCGAACATGGGCGCGCGAATCGCGGGAAGAAACGGCATCGAGCCGGAGCCTCCGCCCGGATGCGCGAGCGCGAAGACGTCGCGCGCGCGTCGCGCGCGATCCGGA